>NC_133658.1:368654616-368737116 GCF_037893015.1 Macrotis lagotis
GAACAGTGTTGGCTCTGTTGAAGGAGGGAATCCATAGAAACATAGTATGTCCAGAGTAGAAATCCTGGAGTCTGAAGATATGAGTTGAATAAAATTTTATTTCTGGTATTTACTAGATGTATCAACTTGGACAAAAAATTAACTTTTCTAAGCCTCAATTTCCCTATCTGTAAAGTGGAAATAATAATAGGACCACTATCTACCTTGCAAGAGGCAATTGTAAGTAAAGTGCCTGATGAACTTTAAGGTGAAGCAAAAGAACCCTGGGCACAGATAAATGTTGTAAACATTTTGCAATGAAAACAAATCTTGTAATTTTCCTGTACTGTTAAAATATGCTTGATTTTTGTATTGACTTTTAGAATACCCTCTCCTGTTATCCCTATGTCTGGACTTGGTGGGTGGCCATGTGTTTGACCTCAGTCATGCCTTGGGGACATGTGCAATAGACATAATTCATGCACAGTATACAGCAGATGCCACTCATGTGCAGGAACATGCTACTTTACACCAGGTGTTAATTAAGCCCCGCCCTTGGAGTATGTCCAGTAGACTCTTCCATTCTTTAAATACTCTCCCCTGTTCTACCCACCACAGAAATGTATTTAAGCAAGTTTCCCTCCCACTTGGCTCTCTTTTTCCTATATGACTCGGATGGGCAGCTGCTGCCTGGTTTCTTGCCCCCTTCCTTTCTCCAGGTTGGATCTATGTGATCCCAGCTTCATGGAGCTAGATCTATGGCAAGTCCTTGTTTCCCTTTCTTAACTGTCTTTGTCACCATCCCCAGACATCACTTCTTAACTCCATTTCCTTCTTAGAAACACCTTCTTCACCTTATTGAAGTACCTAAACTTAATTCTCATGTGACTACTCTCCCTTATTAGGGATCAGTGGTTTCCTGCCTTCACTTCAGCCCTTCTTTCCCTCAGCTTCTGCTAATCAGCCTGTCCTTTAAATCTCTTTCCCTTTAGCTCACACCTGTACTAAAGCTCACTATCTTGCTGTTTTTTTTCAAAGAAACTAACTTGTGAACTTTTCATATTAATTTATAAACCATTTCTGCAACTTGTCAATTAAAGTTCTTACCTCCCTGAGTCAGAAAGATTAGTGATTGGTCACCCAAACAATCCACATCTGTACCTCTCTCTAGCTACAAAAACATTATAGAAATGCAATTTGCTGTTGTTCTTGTTATTATTATTACAAGTCAGTTGGGAGGGAGGAAGAGAGAGACAATATTGACATCTAAATATTAAATATATTCAACTACTAAATAGTGGTACATATTTCAAAACTGAATATAATCAAGTTAAGCTGACAAGCATTTATTATTGCTTACTATGTTCCAGGTGCTGAGTATGCTAAGCTATCTATTGGAGAAGGCAATGGCAAAGCATTCCAACATCTTTGCCAAGAAAACTCCATGGACAGTACTAAATTGATAAAAGCTTTGACACCAGGAGATAAGTCCCTCAGACTGGAAGCTATCCAATATGCTCCTGGGGAAGAGTAGAGAACAAGTACAAGTAGCTTGACTGGGATCAAAACTGAAAGAAAGATAAGAAGCACATATATCTAGAGAAGAAAGGAAAGTTCAGTGTTCTAAAATCAATATTCCATAGAAACCTGGAATGTAAGATTTATGAATCAAGGTAAGTTGTCTGTGGTCAAACAGAAGATGAAAATATTAAACATCAACCTCTTGGGTGTCAGTGAACTTAAATGACCAGAAATGGGTGACTTTAATTCAGTTGTTCTCTATATATACTACTGAGGGCAAGAATCCCTTAGAATAAATGGAGTGGTTTTCATAATAAAAAGATGAGAAAAACAGTAAAGGGGAATAATCTCAAAAATGACAGAATGATAATCTGCTTGAATTCAAGACAAACAGTTCATATCATAGTAATACACGTCTATGCTCTAACTACTGATGCTGAAGTGACCAAAGCTGATATATTATATGAATACTTAAAATATCTTTTATCAATAACATCCCCAAAGTTATCATATTTATCATTAGGGACTGGAATACTAAAGTAGGAAATCAAAACATAATTAGAAGAGCAGACAAGTTTGACCTTACAGTATAAAACAAAGCAGGGCAGAGACCAAAAGAGTTTTTTTTTTGGCAAGGCAAATGTGGTTAAGTGGCTTGCCCAAGGCCACACAGCTAGGTAATTATTAAGTGCCTGAGACCAGATTTAAACCCAGGTACTCCTGACTCCAAGGTGGGTGCTTTATCCACTATGCCACCTAGCCACCCCTAGACTAAAAGAGTTGTGCAAAGATAACTCTTCTGTATAATAAACATTCTATTTTCAACAGTCCAAAAGGTGACTCTATATATGGATGTCACCAAATGATCAATACAAAAATCAATTCATTATATACTTTGTAGCCAAAAGTAGAGAAGCTGCATATATTCATTTTTTTAAAAGACCTGGAGTTGACTGCAGCTCAGAATCTGAGCTTTTTTATTGAAAAATTTGAACTTAAATTGAAAAAAGGTAGGGAAAGCCATCAGATTATATAGGGATGACCTAATTATCATCCCTTATGAATATGAAGTGGAAGTGATTAGATCTGGTAGATAGAGTACTTGAAGAATATAAACAAAGGTTCACAATATTGAACAGGAGGTAACAACAAGAACATTCTGAAGAAAAAGAAGAGCAAGAAAGAAAAATGGTTGTCTGATGGGACTTTACAAATATCTGAGGAATGAAGGAAAGGGAAAAAGAATGGAGAAATGGAAATATATATACAACTTAATGCAGAATTCCAAAGAATAGCCAGAAGAAATAAAATTTTTCCTAAACTAGCAATGCAAAGAAATTGAAGAAAACAATAGAATGAGAAAGACAAGAGATATCTTCAAGAAAATGAGAGATATCAAGGGAATATTTTATGCAAAAATGGACATGAGAAAAAGACAAAAATGGTAGGGACTTAACATAAGAAGAGGAAATTAAGAAGAAGTGTAAGTGTAAATGAATTATACAAGAAAAATCTTAGTACCACTAATAACAGTGATGGTGCAATTACTTATCTAAAGTCAGATATCCTGGAGATTAAAGTCAAGAGGGCCTTAAGAAACTTTGCTAACCATCAATAAGGTTAGTGGAGGTGATAGAATTCTAGCTGAGTGATTTAAAACCCTAAAAGATGGACTCAATGTGCCATCACATTTGAAAAACACAGCTGGGGTCACTGGTTTGGAAAATATCAGTTTATGTTTCTATCCTAAAGAAAGTCAATGCCAAGGAATATTCAAATTACTGAATAATTGCACTTACTTCAGAACAACAAGGTTATACTTAAAATTCTTCTATTGTGGCTTTTTTTTTCTATGTGTAAACCAAGAATTACTTGAAGAGCAGACTAGATTTTGAAGAGGCAGAGAAAATGGCCCACGTTGCTGGATTATGAAGAAAGCAAAGGGGATGCAGGAAAGCATCTACTTCTGTTTTATTACCTGCTTTAAAATCTTTGACTCCATGGATTACACCAAAATGTGGCAGGCACTGAAAGGGATGAGAGTTCCAGATAATTTTATTTGTCCCCTGAGAAACTTATGTGCTGGTCAAGAAACAACAGTTAGAACTAAACAAGAAACAACTAAAGGAGTATGACATGATTGTGTATTGTCCTCTTATTTATTTATCTTATATGCAGAGTACATCATGCAAAATGCAAAGCTGGATGACTCAAAAGATATGTAGATGATACCACTCTGTTGTCAAAAAATTAAAAGAAATTACTAAGAAGCTTTCTGAGGGTGAAAGAGGAGATTATAAATGCTGACTTTAAAAAATAAAACTAAGATTTTTTTGACAGCTGGTCCCATTACTTCCTAGGAAATAGATGAAGAAGAAATGGAAGGAGTGTCAGATTTATATTCTTGCTTTCAAAAATCACTATATTTGATGACTGTAGTCCATGAAATTAAGTCATGTTTCCTCCTTGGAAGGAAAGCTATGGCAAAGCCAAACAGCAGACTAAAAAGCAGAGAAATTGCCTTCCTGATAAAGATTAATATAATGAAGGTTATGGTTTTTCCAGCAGCAATAAGAATTTAGAGAGAGTTGTACCATAAGGAAAGTTGAACATACTTTCAAGTTGTGGTGTTAAAAAAGACTTTTGAGAGTCCCTAGGACAGCAAGGAGATAAAAAGTCAATATTTAAAGGGATTCTTTGGAAAGACCCTGATCTTGAGAAAAATTGAAGGTAAAAGGAAAAGGAGACAGCAGGTGATGCGATGAATAGAAACAACAAACATGAACTTGAACAGCTCTCAAAAGATTGTGGAGCATATGAGGGTCTGGCTGTTGTCAGCTGTGGTCCACGACAAAGAGTCAAATATGATTGAACAACTGGACAAGCATATATGCTAAGGGATTATATATATATATATATATATATATATATATATATATATATATATATATATATATCAGGTTTTTGCAAGGCAAATGGGGTTAAGTGGCTTGCCCAAGTCCACACAGCTAGGTAATTATTAAGTGTCTGAGACCGAATTTGAACCCAGGTACTCCTGACTCCAGGGCTGGTGCTTTAACCACTAAGCCACCTAGCCACCCCAGGATTATATTTTTAAAGGCAAAAATGTAGTAACTGCTCTCAAGGAGTTTGCATTCTAATGAGAGACAGAACATACAAACAATTAGGCAGATACACATTTATGCAGAGTAAAGGGAAGATCCCCAGAGAAGGAAATGAGTTGGCAATTAGGGAGACTAGAAATCAGTCCTAAAATATATGTCACATTCTATAAGTATTATAGGCAATTAGAAATAACAGCATCGCTAACATCTACAGATTTACAAAATAATTATTATTCTAATTTTCATGGTATCAAATTATTCTTTTTTTTTTTCAATTTTTCTACTAAGTCACAGTCATTTACTTTTAGTGGAGGAAGTGTTCTATGCTTAAAAAGTCACAAATCCTTCCTGAACTTAAGTCCTCACATTGTGTGCTCCACCCAGGAGAAAGTAGATTCTTTGAAATGAGGAATTGTTTTGTTTTGCTTCATTCAATGTAGTGGTTCCAGAGACCCTGGGTTCAAATCCCACCTGTTATGCCTATCCCACCTGTTATGCTTATCATAAGACCTTTAGCAAGTAACTTAACTGCCCTGGGCCTCATTTCTCTGATGTATAAAATAAGGGATTGGATTGAATAGTTTCTGAGGTCCCTGCCAGCTCCATATCTATGATCATATGATCTGATTCCCCATTATCTGAGATGCAATATGTATAATAGACATAGAGCTGCCTTCAAAGTCAGAAAAAAAAAACCTGGGTTCAATTCTTACCTTGGATTCATACTGACCTGTGGCCTTGGAAAGTCCACTAGATTATTTTTCAGTGTCTCTTTGCAACTCCAAGATTGTAAACAGCAGACCCAAACTGTATATCTGTGTTGGTGAAGGGAATTTTCTCAATGGGAGTTCCCTATACTGATAAAACCACAGGTCAGGACAAAAAAAAAAATAATCCTTATTTTTTAGCATATCCAAATATATATTTGCTGAAGTGAGGCAAACTACGTCTCATCCAATACTCATCAAAACCCTGTGAAGAAAATAGTACAAAAGGGGTGGCTAGGTGGCGCAGTGGATAGATCACCGGCCCTGGAATCAGGAGTACCTGAGTTCAAATCTGACCTCAGATACTTAATCATTACCTAGTTGTGTGGCCTTGGGCAAGCCACTTAATCCTATTTTCCTTACAAAAAAAAAAAACATAAAAAAAATCCAAAGTCATTGTCCCTGTTTTATAGATGAAGAAACCTTCAGGAGGTAAAAATAAAATAGTTATGCTGTCTATGGAGGAGAAATCTTCACGTTTCTTTGTATCTTTAATCCTGCACTTGGCAGTGTGGGCCACATTGTTGGTCTGTTGACTTATTGTTGAATTTGACTCCAAAATCTGTGTGCTTGCTCACTAGAGTCAGACAATTTACTGGAGGCTCAGTATTATTCCTCATTTTTCCATCCTACAATAATGGTAAGCTGCCTTTCACTCTCCCCCCCCCCCCGGGGGCTGAGGAGAGAACCAAGTCCTCCTACAGTCATGGAACATTATTGTACAAGAGAGGAGCACTGAAGTCACTTATGGTGCAAGCGTGAAGATGTTTAGATTAGCTTTCCACTTTGTTTCAGATTCACATTTCATCAGCATCCTCTGAACATCCATCAAGGAGCCAGATTCTTGCCTAAGACAATAGGAACACTTCCGAGTTGTGGCCACAAGAGGGAGCGTTGATGTAAGGTGTTGATTGCTCCAAGACCAAGAAGTCTTCTTTCTTCAGTCCCAAGGGGAGACAAGCACGATTTTTTTTCCAAAAGTTTTCAGTGACTCTATGCTGGACTTCATGAAGGTTTCTGAGCTAAGGATAAACAGTCATTTACTCATCACATTAGAACCCCAAGTTCTTTTTTTTGCCTTGAAAAGACAAATATTATTCAATCAAAAAGAGTGCTGTAATTTTTTTTTTCTTAGCTAAGTCACATGTGTTGAAACAATGTGGTAAATCCAGGGTAATTGCCTATTATAAGCATGAAACTTGGAAAACATTAAATAGGAAACGAGGCATCTTCTCCAGGCTGTCTTTTCAACATGGGTTAGGACAGTATGGGACCTGTCAGAGCTAGCCCTTATTGTCAACTTGGAGAAATCTGTGTTCAAGAGTCTCGTCTCCCTTGAGTGCCTCCAGGACCCTTCTGTTGTCCAGGACTGCTCACTGTACTTCTGTGATCTTCCTGGATCTCTTTCTGCCTAATTAAAATATATTCTTCCTTCCTCAGTGGAGCTGGAGGTCTTGAATTCGAACCTGGACTCTTCTACTAAAACTATGTGACCTTGGGCAAATCACTAGGCCATTTTCCAAATCATCAAAATGTGGGAGTTGGATTAGATTTTTGGTGATCTCTACAGTTCCTTCCAGTTCTAAATCTTGGGATTCTATGATTAGATATGTATCTTCCCAGAGCCCCTCTCTTACTTTTCAAAAGTGAGGACCAAAAAGGCTTATCTGATAAACTAACCAGTAGCTGGGGTGTGAATGACTGATAATGGAGTAAAGTGTTTATCCTTTAGGGGCATTTGCATTTTAACCTGGGCCTGGTGGAGACAAAAAGACTTTCTAATTGTTGGGTGTGGATTTGGGGATTTTTTTTTGGGGGGGGGGGTGGAGTTAGTGAGTTTTTCCCTTTCCTAAGCACTATTAAGTGAAAGTTTTGTGTTGTAGAAATAAGACTGTCCAGACCTAGTCTAGGCAGCTAGCCCATACATATTCAATAGAAAGCCAGACCTGAAGTTTGGGAAAGCAGAGTTTAAATCTAAACTCACTTACCCTGGAATCACGTGGGCAAATCACTTAATCCTTGCCTGCCTCAGTTTCCTCATCTATAAAATGTAGATTAAAATACTAGCCACCTCCCAGGGTTGATATGAAGATCCAATGAGATATTTATGAAATAATTTATGTACATAGAAGGTGCTTAATAAATTCTTGTTTCCTTCCTTGTTCAAGTTCTGTCTCCATCATTTATTAGCTAATATGACCATGGACAAGATACTTCACCTAAGTGCTCCTCATTTTTTTTTAATCTGTAAAATGTTGATAACTATTCTTACATTAGCTACTTGATAAGCTAGGTGTAAAAGTGACTGGTTAACTTTAAAATGCCCTGCTTTCCTAGGTCCCTTAAATCTCTGCACAGAATGGAAAGTTGATTCTGCCTCCAGGTAAGAGGCTAGAGAACAGAGGTTTTCAGTGACATTACTATCCATGAAAAGTTCACTTGTACTGAATGAATTCTAATTGCTTTAATAATCTTCCCCCTAGCAACTTTACTCACACTGTGCCCTATTTGTGGAAACTCCTTCCTCTCTTTATGCCATTAATTGCTACCATTAACCCTTTAATATTGCACTCAAAAGCTATCTTATCTAGGAAGTCTACAATGATCTCTTCAGGGGGGAAAAAAATGGCTTAATTGGATGGCTTTCCCCTAGACTTCACAAAGCTTTTGTTTTTAACTCTAAAATATATTCTAATGTATTATTTTATACTATTAGGAGTTTGACATGATCATCCACACAGGAAAAAAAGGTGGATGAAGAGGTTCTATTTTCTAAATATCAAAATGTGCTTGAAGAGGGCTTATGCAACATCAAATATATCTAGAGCAAATAATATGATTGGACAACAAAGCCAGACCCAAGGTTGAACATGGGGAGAAAAGTGTAGAAAATTACAAAGTGAGGGAAAGAAGGAGGAGGTGAGGAGAGAATGAATCTCATCAGATTTGGCTCAAAGAAGGAATGACATATATATTCAATTGGGTATAATAATCTATCTTATCCTACAGGAAAATTGGAGGACAAGGGGTTAAGAGGTAAGTCGGATGAAAGGGAAGGCAGATTGGAGGAGTGGACAGTCAGAAGCAAAACACTTTTGAGGAGAAGGGCAGTTGGGTGATGCAGTGGATAAAGATGGCCTTATAGTCAGAGGACAGGAGTTCAAATCCAGCCTCAGACACCTGACACTTACTAGCTGTGTCACCTTAGGCAAAGTCACTTAACCTTGATTGCCTCAAATCCAGAACCATCTCCAGTTGTTCAGATTCATGTCTGATCTCTGGACTCAGATGGCTCTGGAGGAGAAAGTGAGGCTGGTGACTTAGTACAACCCCCCCTCCCTCAAATCCAATTCATGTATGTGGCATCACCTCCCTTGATGTCATGGTCTTCTTCAAGAAGATAAACATTGCTTTTGAGCAGGGAGGGGGTAAAAGAAGAGAGAAACTAAAGTAAACAGGATGGGGGGAAGAATGAAGGGAGATACAGTTAGAATAGTAACTGTGAAAAAAATTTAAGTAAGTTTGTTTAATAAAGACCTCTTTTCTCAAACATACAGAGAACTGAGTCAAATTTATAAAAATAAGTAGCATTAACCAAGTGATAAATAATCAAAAGGTATGAACAGTTTTTCAAATAAGATTATCAAATGCTATCTATGACTATATTAAAAAATTGTTCTAATTCACTGTTGACTGGAGAGCTGCAAATTAAGGGGGTTTTTTGGGTTTTTTTGTTTTGTTTTGGGGCTATTTTTTTTGCAAGGCAAATGGAGTTAAGTGGCTTGCCCAAGGCCACACAGCTAGGTAATTATTAAGTGTCTGAGGCTGGATTTGAACTCAGGTATTCCTGACTCCAGAGCCCATGCTCTATCCACTGTACCACCTAGCCACCCAGGAGCTGCAAATTAAAACAATTAATAGGTACTACCTTATAACTATTAGATTGGCTAATAGGGAAGAGAAGGAAAAAAAGCAAATGTTGGAGGGGATATAGGGAAAATGAGACATTAATGCATTATTGGTGGAGTTGTGAACTAATTCAACCATTCTGTAGAGCAATATGGAACTATGCCCAAGGGATTATAAAACCATGCCTCTTTTGACCTAGGTCTGTATTCCAATAAAGATTTAAAAAAATGAAAAGTACCTATATGTACAAGGATATTTATAGAAGCTTTTTTCTGGTTGCAGAGAGTTGAAAACTGAGATATCCATCAGTTGGGGAATGACTGAACAAATTTTGGTATGTGATTATGATAGAATGTTCTTCTATCATAAGAATGTTGTCAGAAAATTCTCGAAAGACTTAACATGAGCTGATGCAAAGTGAAATGTCCTGTGTACAAAGTACAGGATAATCTGTATTGTAGGATGATCAACTATGAATGACTTAGCTATTCTCAGCAATATAGGGACCCAAAACAATTCCGGAGGACTTTTGATGAAGAATACTATCCATCTCCAGAGAAAGAACTGATGGTGTCTGAATACAGGTTGAAGTATACATTTTTTATTTGATTTTTCTTGAGGTTTCTATTTTTTTTGCAGGGGAGTATAGGTTTTGTTTTCAAACTTTGACTATTATGGCAATGTTTTGCATGACTTTATATGCAGGAGGAAAGGAGAGAATTTGGAACTCAAAGTTTTAAAAACGAATGATAAAAATATCTTGATAAGGTCACCAACAAAGAGTATAGTGGGTAGAGCTTACAACAAAGAGAGATGAATAAATGATGGACCACCAAAGAAAACTGAAAAGGAGGCATAGGACAGGTAAAAGGAGAACCAGAAGAAAATAGTATCTATCACAAAACCCCAAAAAGGATCCAGGAGAAGGAGGAGGCAGTCAACAGTATCAAATATTACAAGAGTCAAAAGATTACGACTAACGAAAGACATTTTGGCATTTAAGAAATCATAGATAGCATTTAAGAGTGTAATTTTGGTTGTATGCTGGAACTAGAAATCCATCAAACTACAGTTGAGAAGAGAGTGAAAGAGGAAGCACTGAACAGAAGACAGTTTTCTCAAGAATTTTAGCTTAGAATCTCCCACTTCTAAATCTAAGATCCTGTGGTCTTCTACCAATAAAATAACTCTGAAAACTTGCAAATGTGTCATTAATGAAGTCCTAAATAATAATGATATATTTAACTTTAGGGAAGTCCTTTCTTTAGACAATCTTAAAATGAGGAAGAACTTTCCAGTACAAAAGTAATGTTTGCTCATTTTCTCTGTAGAAAAGTTGAACCAAGTATTTGTAATCCAACAAATTAGAGAGTCCCTTTAGAAAAGAGAAGTTGGAAATGAGATATAGGATGATAACTAGAAAAGATGGTTAGGATTTAATGAAAGTTTTTTTTAAGACTAGTAAGGAATTGGTGATGTTAGAAGATAGAAATACATAAATTTCAAAATTGGGAGGGGGTGACAGTGGGAGTCACATGCTGGAAGATGAGAGTAGATGTATGAACCATATTTCCCCATGTATAAGATGCACTTTAATTTTGAGGCCTGAAATTTTTAAAAAATGTATTACATAAAGTTATTGATCTCAAGTCTTATTCATCATAAAATCCATACAACTCCTCCTCACTGTCAAAACTCCCATCCATTGGCTCATCCTCATCTGAGTTTGATGATGAATCACTGTCTTAGGAGAGGCTCTGACTGCTCTCCTGCCTGGGCTCTGGTCTATGGTTAACCACAAATCTGGTAAGTGTGTTCATTCCCTTTCATGAACCTAAAGCACCAATTATGTATCCTCCTTTGAAATCAGTCACTTTTTCATCAGCAATTCTTCTTGCCTCCTGTTTAACCATCTTTGGGGACACAGGAATCCTCTTGCCCTTTGCTCTTCAATCCATCTCTTCAATTCCCTCTCTGAATCAGATCTTTTTTGCTGATTTGCTTTTCATGATCTTCTTCTGCCATGATGCTTTTCAGTAGGGTTTCTTCTTCCCATAGCCAGTCTCAGATCATTTTCTCAGTTGAAGGAGGACCACACTGCTGTTCAGCAGCATGATTTTCATTCACTTGTGCAAACTGGATCATTTTGAACTTGGATTCACAGTACAAAAATCTTTTCTGAGCCATTTCTGGGCAGTGGCAAAATGTCACCTAATATACTACTAACAAATGTGAAACAATGAGCACAAAGACAATGAGCATGAAAAAGTGGGAAATGCAAATTTAAAAAAATCTACAACCACTGTATAAGATGCTCCCAGTTTTTAGACCCCAAATTTTTCAAAAAAGGGTGTGCCTTATACATGGTGAAATAAGGTCAATGGATTGGTCCCTGTGAGAAGGGCCATGTCTTCCTCAAAGAAATAATTAGAAAACATTAGGTAATGACATCAAGGAGATATAATGTGAGGACAAGAAGAGGGAGCTGAGGGCAGATAGACTCAAGTTGTTTAGGGGTACAGAGACATGATATTTAGTTGAAAGAGTACTGCAGGAAATTTGAAAAGAGAAAAATGTTTGGAACAGCTGCCCTGGAAAGTGAAACAGAGAATCAACTGACAAACAAAGACCGAAATAAGATCTAGAGAGACATCGCTTGAAGGTTTGGGACTTCAGAAAGGTTACCTCCTTTTCGGTCAATAGAAGAAAGAACCCTCACCTTTCATTTTGCCCTCTGTTAAACCTAAATAAGTTCTCTGTTTTATTTGTTTACTTATTTACTTTCACTACCCATTACTTAAAATATCCATTAATGAAGATCCAGTTTTGGATTGTGCAGTGTGTGGAAGGGGGGGGGGAGAGAGAGAGAGAGAGAGAGAGAGAGAGAGAGAGAGAGAGAGAGAGAGAGAATATTACTTATTGATTTTCTTTCTATAATCCTTGCAGAGGTGTACTTAGATTCAATTCTTTTTCTGTATACATGGGAATTATAAAGCAGAATATTGAGGGATAAAACCTAAGAGGCTTTTAGCCTCCACGAAAGTGGTCACAGATTAGTATGGTACCTGGTATGTAATAGTAAGCTTTAACAAATATTTGTTGACTGACTGTCTGTCTACCTGTGGAGTTAAGTCTGCTTGCTTCTACTATTGCAATCCTAGTAACCCTACTATTGCAAACAGCAACATTTTCAGTGCCTGAAGCTATCAAGTTCTTGATGACCAAGAGACCTTGTCTCATTTACAGGCTCCCCATGGTAGCTGTGTTTGTGTATATGTACATAGAAACTCTCTGTGTGTAGATGTGTGCGTGTGTGTGTGTGTGTGTGTGTGTGTGTGTATATACACACACTGATATGAGAAAATTCAGCATTAATAATAGATACAATACTGGCCTTTGTAACTTGTAAGTCAGAGTTATCTATGACAGAATGGTATAATAATATTAATCAATAATAATAAGAGTAGTGATGGTGATGATGATGATGATGAGATTTCTATAACATTTTAAAATTTACACAGGACTGTATTCCATTATTTATCCCACTTGTACAGATAAAGAAACTAAAGTTGACAGAAGTTAAGGGACTTACCCTGAGTCATGTATACCATCAGAAGTAGACCTTGAGACCAGGTCTTCCTGACTCCCAGGTCAGTCATGATTATGCCATACTGCCTCTTTCCAAATAATTTGCAGCAACTATTAACTGAGCATCTGTTATGTGCATCCTGTACTAATTGTTGCACAGGGAGGGAGAAGTAAGAAAGAAAGATCTCACTTCTGGAACTGACCTCTTTTGCTCCATCTTGACAAAATCTTAACATTTGTTATTATGCTTAGTTTACAAAACTTTCACATTCATTATCTCATTTGATCTATTTATCAACTTTGTGAATGAAACAAGGAAAGCATTTATCCTTATCTGACAAATGATGCCACTGTGGTCCACAAAAATTAATTTATTTGTCTAGAGGGGCTGAGCTGTTAGAGGAGTTGAGCCCAAGCCTCCTCCTCTTGTCCAGTGCTCTCAATGGACTTAGGAAATACCTGAAGTGTTCCATAATGATAAATTTAGTTCAAAATAAGAATGTCAAACAAACTCTGGACTTCACAATATTCTGAAATGACTGTGTCAGGATATATTTAAAATAACTGAAACAGGACCACAGAATCTAAGTCCTAGAATCAGCCTCAGAAAGCTCAGAGTCTGATCTCTGTATTATATAAAAGAGAAAGGGAAAAGAACACATATTTAATAAGGGCAAACTATTTGTCAGGTACTACATTAAATTTTTTCCAAATATTATCTCATTTTGATGCAGATAAGGAAACAAAGATTCAGAAAGATTAGTAACACTGTCTCACATGATTGAATGCACTGTCCACATGAGAAAAATAAATAAGAGAATTGAAATGATTATATAAATCCATCCAAGCCACAATTCAGTAACATTCATTATTAATTTATTCAACAAACTTAGCCAGAAGCCTGCTCCACTTCCCTTCCATTTCTCAATCCTTTGCAATCTCAAATAAAACTACTCTCCCAAAACCATGGTCTCTTAATTACTAAATATTATGGTCTTTTTTTGTCAGTTCTCAATCTTATAGATGTGTCTGTGGTATTTCATATTGTTGACCAATGCTTTCCTACTGTATGGTCTCTCTTCTTTATGTTTTTCCTGACACTGAAGTCTTCTAGTTTTCTTTATAGCCAGTTCTTCCATCTCCTTTGCTATATGATCGTTCATATGAAGTATTCAAACTATGACTGTAGCCTCAGAGTGATGCTCCTCATTCTCTTCTCTCTCTCCACTCTTGATGTAAATCATTTGGCGATCTTAACAGTTTTTAATTAGATCTATGAAGATAGCTCCCAGATACCTAGATCCAGCCCAGGACTATCTCCTGACCTTCCAGTCCTACAATAACAACTAGCTATTGAACAGCTCAAAGTAGAACAGCCAAAATGGAATTCATTATCTTTTCCCCAAAACCCATCACTCTCCTGAACTTCCTTATTTCTCTCAAAGCTATCACCATCCTTTCAGTCTCTCTGGTTTAGATCTTAGCATTATTCTTGACTTTTCACTCTTTTATTGCACATAACCAATCAATTGCCAAATGTTGTTGTTTACACCACCATAACATCTCTCATTATTCTTATAGCCCACAACCAAGCTCAGGCCCTCATTGTTTCTTCTGATGGTCTACTGCAATGATTTCTTAATTGGTTTCCATGCCTCAAATCTTTCCCTATTCTCTTTCCTCTGCACAGTTGCTAAAGTGATTTTGCAAAAGTAGAGAACTGACCATGTAGTTTCCCTACTCAATAAACTCCATTGACTATCTTTTGCCCCTTAGGATCATGTATATATCAGAGATTGACCATATATGTGTCAAATTTCTGCAGTTTGACTTTTAAAGCCCTTCACTCATTGTTCAGTGTATTATTCCTCTCTATTAACTCTTGCCCACTTCTCTGTTCTTCTTAACTAGCATTCCTTCTCTTGATCCCATGACATTGCACTTACTGTCCACCTAAGATTAAAATATATTCCCACTCTACTTTCAGCTCTTAGAATCCCTCACTCCCATTAAGTCTTAGTATAAACACCACCTTCAAAATGAAACTTTTCATGGACCTTCTGTCTATCCCAAACCAGAGTATTCTCCCTCCCTACCATTTATTTACTTTGCATATTTCTTGAATAGAATTATATATGTACATGGTATCATCCCTACTTTCTTCCCAAAATAATGTTAGCTCCTTGAAATCAGGGACTATTTCATTTTGGACTTTGTATCTTTAAGATCCTATTAGAATGCCTGGCACATAGAGCATTTATTGAGTGTTTATGGATTGATTGATGAATGTTGAGAATCAAACATGATTATCAGAATTATAGAACATGATTATTGTACGTAGAATAGTAAAAGGAATTATTTTATATAATAGAATAGAAGTTAGGAGAACTGAGTTTTGGTTCTACCTCCAACTATGAACTCAGAAAAGTAATTTCCCTTTGCTTTAGCTCAAACTCTTCACCTGAAAAAAATTTTTGTATGTAGGAAAATACAACAAACTGCCTTGGGCAATCAATCTCACCCTTAGTTAAGGAAGGGGGGAGGGTGGTGAGGAGGAGAAACTGAGGCAGAGTAAAAGGGGAGAGAACTATATATATTACCATGGTAAGAAGACAGAGACCCTGGCTATGAGGTTCCTACTAAAGAGACTGCTCCATAGGGATGAGGAGGCTGCTGGGGGGGGGCGGGGATTAGGAGTGGATACAGGAAGAGATTACCCTCAACCTATACCTCTTAATTTCCTGCTTTAGTTAAAGCATAATTAGTTAATTATTCTATGTAGTTAAATATTAAAGTTGGTTATTCCTAACATGGCACTGGAATGGAAGTGCTGACGGAACCCTCTGAATTTAAAAGCACCCTCCAAATTTCTCTGCCCTGGGGCAAAGTCCAAGTCCCCTAGACAAATTCAGGGTACTAGTTGCTATTAATATAAGATTTCTAGGCTTTCTTCAAGCTCTAAAGTTTTACTATTCTAAAAGGAACCATCTTTGTCCCGAAGCAGATTATGATCTAGTCATAGATCAGCAAAGCAATTTGAGAGTCTTAATTGATTGAATTAATTCCTCTTGTCTTTGACTTTATTTTACAAACACTAGACTTTCCTAGGCTTGGCTCAGTAGAAAGATCTATAGGCTAAGAGTCAGAAGAGAGAATTTTATTATGTGACCTTAGTCAAATTCCCTTCCCCTTTCTGTTGTTAGATGTCCTCCTGTGTAAAAAGAGAGAGGACCCCCAAACTCCAATCTAATTTTTAAATGATCTAAGAATCTCCAAATATCATTTCTTCTAGGCAGCTTGAAAAAAACAATGTGCCTGTAGGCTAGGATGTTACGAATCAAGTCTCAACCCCAAGTTAAATGGTTTACAGTTAGGTCATAAATGCCACACAGTAGTAGATCATAAATAATGGAAATCAGACTCTTTGAATCTCTGTTACTTCTAGGCAAATGCTATATAAACTCCCTCTTCAGCATAAATGAAGCCCCTACCTCCAGCCCCCTTCCCCTTTTCTCTGGGTGAAAGAACAAGGGACTATGAGTTGGAATGAAATCCTTTATCCTGCCTAAAGCATTCAGAGTTGGCCTCACTAGAGAAACTTTTACTTGGAGCTATTTTCTTTTTGTCCATTATTAAATTTCATTTTTAATTCACGGAAAAAATTTTAAAAGATGACTGCACATCAAACTGTAAATCTATTATGTACAATTTGATATTCTTTTCAAATATATAATAAAGTTTCTTTCTTTTCTTCCCTCTACCTAGAGAAAGCTACTATTAGATACAAATAGGTATATATAAAATTATTCTATGTATACTCTGCATATTATATATTATTTGTCACTTCTTTCTCTGAATGTAGATATCTACATTCTTCATACGTTCATAATTAATTTGGGCATTTATAAAAGTCAAAATAAGTTATTCACTCAAAGTTGTTCCTAAAACATTATTGCTATTACTTTGTACAATGTTCTCTTGATTCTGCTTATTTGATTCTTCACCATTTCATGCAAATCTTTCTTTGCTTTTCTAAAGTCACTGAGTTCATCATTTTTCATAGCACAGTAATATTCCATCAAAATCATATATCACAACTTGTTCAGTCATTCCCCAAATAATAGACATCCCTGCAATTTCCAGTTCTTTGCCTCTTCAAAGGGAACTGCTATAAACAATTAAGAACATTTAAGTTCTTTTCCTTTTTCCCTAAATATCTTCAAAAATAGTCTAAGTATTATAGATCAAGGGGTAAAGGTAGTTTAATAACTCTTTGGGCATAATTCTATATTGCCATCCAAAATGGTTGGATCAGTTCACATTTCCATCAACAATGAATTAGTGTCAGGGGAGTTGGTGGTACAATGGATACAGCCCTGTATTCAGGAGGACCTGAGTTCAAATTTGACCTCAGTCATTTAATAATTACCTAAGCTGTATTACCTTAGGCAAGTCACTTAACCCCATTGCCTTGGGAAAAAAACAATGAATTAGTGTCCCAGTTTTTCTACATCCCTTTCAACATTTGTCACTTTACCCTGATATCATTTTAGTCAATCTGGTGGATGTCAAATAATATCTCAAGGGTATTTTAATCTGTATTTTTCTAATCAGTGGTGATGTAGAACATTTTTTTCATATAAATTTCATATGATTATAAATTATTTTGATTTCTTCATCAGAAAACTAACCATTTATCAAATAGAGAAATGACTCATTCTTATAGATTTGATTGTTTTCAATAAATTAATCTCTATTTAATTAAACATCTGTTTCTAGATACCTCAGTTAATGATCCCAAATCCTTGACAAGGGAGCCCCAGAATATTCTGATTATATAGATTAGAAGACCAGAGTCCTACCTATGATTTTACATGAAATATTAATCTCATAGGATGTGAACCAATACAATATCTTATCTAATTGCTTCTTTTTGCATAAAAGAAAACTGAGGTTCAGAAAAATTAAACTCAAGGTCACAGAAATATAAAATGTCAGGTCCTTAGATTCCAATTTCACTGGTCTTTCCACTAATCTACACTACCTTTCTCAAGACAATAGTTACCTTGAGGTCAGTCTGTCCAACTAAACAAACTAAATGGGACCTGGAAAAATTTGCCCCACTTTAATTTATTTCAACAAACATTCATTAAACCCTATTTTTTTATTTTATTTTATTTTTTTAGATTTTTCAAGGCAATGGGGTTAAGTGGCTTGCCCAAGGCCACATGACTAGGTAATTATCAAGTGTCTGAGGTCGGATTTGAATCCAGGTACTCCTGACTCCAAGGCCAGTGCTTTATTCACTGCGCCACCTCGCCGCCCCTAAATCCTATTATTTATAGGGCAGTGTGATAAGTGTGATAATTAAAATCTAACCTTTATTTCAGAGTTCCTTCTGATCCACAGGTCCTGAGTATAATTTGTGAATCTATCATGTATTTGGTATGTTCTCCCCACCTGGAAATTTCAGTTTTTTAAGTTTAACTCTCCTTACAAGCACTCAAGATAAAAGAGAAAGTTTGTACAGATTTGTATAAAAATATTTATAGAAGCTATTATTGTGGTGACAAAGAATTAGAAATTAAGGGTATATTTATCAATTGGAGAACAACTGATAAGGTTGTGGTATATGATTATAATAGAATATTATTATTTTATAAGGAAAGAGAAGCAAAATGAACTGAAACGACTTAAACTGATAGTGAAATGAACAGAATCAGAACACTGTATGTAGTAGCAGCAATATTGTATGATGATCAACTGTGAATGACTAAGTTATTGTCAGCAATACAGTGATCCAAGACAATTCCAAAGGACTCATTATCAAAAATCTGCCACCAGGGCCAGCTAGGTGGCACAGTGGATAGAGTACTGACCCTGGAGTCAGGGTGCCTGAGTTCAAATCCGTCCTCAGACACTTAATAATTACCTATCTGTGTGGCCTTGGGAAAGCCACTTAACACCATTGCTTTGCAAAACTGAATTGCAAAAACTAAAATAAAACAACAACAACAACAACAACAAAACCTGCCACCAGAGAAAGAACTGATAAGAGTCTTGAAGCAAAATATCTTTCATATTCTTTCCTTCATAAATTTTTTTCTGGTTTGAGTTTTATTCCAGAAAATGACTAATATGATAATATATTTTATGTGATTCTACATGTTTAATTTAGATTGTTTACTGTCTTACTGTCTCAGGGAAGGGAAAAGGGAAGAAGGGAAAGATTTTGGAACTCAAGAACTATAAAAATAAATTTTTTAAAAATTATTTGGAAGAAAATAAAATCTTTTTTAAAAAGCAAGCACTCAGGCTCACGAAGCTTTAAAACAATTAAATAGCTTTTTTTATACAGTAAAATACTTTCATGGAAAACCAAGAGAACTCCTCCTTTCTTTCCATTTTTTTCCAGCAGATTATTTTCCCCAGGAACCTGAATATTCACTGTGAATTATATCACCACCTCTGTCAAAGTCCCAACAAGAGGAAAGGACTCATCTGGATCTAGAGTCTCTAGATATTAAAATTTTTTTGCAAGGCAATGGAGTTAAGTGATTTGCCCAATGTCACACAGGTAATTGTTGTCTGAGACTGGATTTGAACTCAGGCATTCCTGACTCCAGGGCCAGTGCCCTATTCACTGCACAACCTAGCTGACCCACTAGACATTAATTTTGATAGGATGTCTCCCTTTCCAAGGACACACACTATTCTCATACTGATTTTGGTACCAACCTGCAAGAAGTCCCAGCAAAGACAGAAGATTGTTTACTCTATTCTAGTACTTTGCTTGTATTTTGCTCTTTGACAAGAAACCCCTTTCTATTCTTTAACTCACAGTAACCCTCCGAATAATATTCCTTATTTGTTGTCTGGACTGCATTGGTCCTCTATCAGCATTCTTATCCAGATCTCAGTTGTATTAGATGATCACTAAAGTAATTTCTAATTATAAGAGTCTTTGATTCAAACATCCCATGTCATAGCTAAATTAGGCTATTCTCTGCCCTGCTGACTGACCTCTTCACTCTAAATTACCTTGTGCATACCACCTTTAATTTTTTTATTTTATTATTTTTTTGGTTTTTTTGCAAGGCATTGGGGTTAAATGACTTGCCCAAGGCCACACAGCTAGGTAATTATTAAGTGTATGAGACGAGATTTGGACTCAGGTCCTCCTGACTCCAGGGTGGAGGGATGGGGCTCTATCCACTGCACCACCTAGATGCCCACCACTTTTAATTCTTGAAACAGATTAGTTTCCTACTGTTCCCCATCCTGGCATTCCCCTATCTTTCCAATCTATTCCTTGTTAAAGTTGCTTCTTTCGAGATCTAACTTTGGTATTTCCTCCATGATGCTTTCCCTAGCTTATATATTTGCCATGTCCTGAAAACTTCACATTACAATTATTCCTTCCACATCTCAGGAGCTAGGGGCACAACACCCCCATGATTCAGAAAATCTATATAAAAGTTTTTGGTGCTCCCTTCATAGTAGAGAAGAAATTTGTATTAAATACTGAATCATGGTATTAAAATAAAAACTATGTTAACATTATATAATACTCTACATATATTTTATGAATTCCTGAATTTCTAAACTTTTTCTGTGTCATCATGTGTCATCTTCTACAAAAATTCCAAAAAAATTCCATTAAATTTCTCATGTTGACTTACTAAAAATATATATATATATGTATATGTATACATACATATACATATATATATATATTATATATCTCAAAACCATTAAATGGAAAGTCTTGGTGTAGAAGGGATAACTATTTCCTAAGGAACTTCATTTTACTTGTTGAAAGCTCTAAAAGTTAAGAAAATGTTTTCCTTGAATATATCTACCTCTAAATAATCTCTACCTATAATTCCTGGTTCTACCCTCCTCCTCTAGGATCAAGTAAAATTAAAATAATTCCATGTTCCCCCCCCAAGAGTCTTTTCCTTTGCTAATTTAATATCCCATGTTCCTTCACTTGATCTTTGTATGGCATAGACTACAATTTATGGGCCAAATCTAAGCCACCACCTGTTTTTTATCATTTATAAACTAAAAATATTTTATATGCAAAATGAAAAACAGGTAGCTGGCCAGATTTAACCTATGAACCATATTTGCCAACCTCTGGTATAACTAAAGCCTTCATTTTACCTTATGAACAATTTACTGCTTGTCAGTGTCCTTAAATTATGAGATTCAGAACTAAACAAAACACTCCTGCTTTCATTTGAATAGACCACAGTAACATAGTAATGTCATCATCTCCCATGGTTTGGACATCATGCCTATTAATATTATCTAGGAAAATGGTACTTTTGTTAGCTTTCATGTTGGACTGCTGCTCTATGTTGAGCTAGTAGACCACTAAAATTTCTAGGTTTTTTTTCACCCAAACTCTTGTCTAGGTATCCCAACTTGTAATTGTTACATTGATTTTTAAAATCCACATAGAGGACTTTAGATTGGCATTACATTTCAAGTTATTAGATTTTATCCATAATCCTAGAATTTTTTGGAGTGGGGGAAGGATTCCAATTATCATCATACATTTAATTATCCCTCCAAAATTTGTATCATATACAAATATGAGCAAAATGTCTTTTCTACCTTTATCCAAGTTACTGATAAAAACGTTAAATAGCACAGGGACAGATTCCAGGATCACTTCATTGGACACCTCATTCCAAGTTAGCATGAAGTCATCAATGACCATTTGAGTCTAGTTATTAAATCAGATTTCAATCTCCTAACACATCTTTTCATTTTATTCCCATTGATAACATGATAAACTCTGTTTAATGCTATACTTAAATCAAAATAAATTATCTGCCCTATTAATAGATTGATAAACAGACACATAGATACTCATATACATACATAGAGATATAATTATAGACATGGAAATAGGTTCAGATAGATATTGATAATAGATATAGATAAAGCTGCTCTCCAGGTATCCATCCAATTACATATCTTGGATTAGACAAGACCACTCTTCATTCACTTGATTAGTCCTTTGTGATTAGCTAGGCCAAATTCATGAGTGATCATAAAGCTTATTTATGAGACTTCAGGGCTTTATGCAATCACAATATCATCCACAAACAGGAGCAGGTCTAAAACATCTTGCCATTTATAGAGAATCTCTCTTCCATTTAAGTTTATCTGAGTATTCTACATGAAAAAAAAGTAAAAGATCTTTGGCAATCATAGATTTCTCTATTTTGTGCCTCTCTTCATATGAAGATTTTTAAAATAAATTTATGTATGTTTTTGTAATTTTCGAGGGATCTTGGATTGTTTTGATATATGGTTGAGAGACTGCTTGTTGAGTCTTTAAGATGGTACTTTGGTCTGCCAAATCAAATGCTTTTTAAACAATCAAGATACAATAAATTCATCTTGTATTCCTGTACCTTTCGGTACATTATATGTTTATAAAGAAAAGTATCATTCCTGAAAGTTTACTTCTTTCTTTTTGCATCTCCATCAAGGATATTCTCTTTACACATTTTTGGGGTAGGTTTCTCTCTTAAAAATTTTATAGAGAAGAGAAAGATGATCCTATGGGTTGATAGTTATGGTATTTTATTGCTTGCTTTTCAGATAATAATTATATTAATAATTTTCCCCAAGCACATGGCATCACCTTCTTTTTCAAATATCCAGAGAACTGATCTCTCAATTTAATCAAAATTTTTCTTCTCCATCATGGACCCATAATTCAGCTATTCCTTCTGTCTTTGTTCCATTTGGTGTTATTCTATTTTTCCATTCAACACATCAGTTAATGATAAATGTTTATGATAAAGTTCAAATATTGTGATTCGTCTGTGACTGACAGATTTTTTTCTCTCATCTATTATATTGGTTTTGGATGTATCATTAAAGCTCAACATTTTAGAAACATGAATGTTAAAAACTGGATTTTTACATGTAATTGAAGGAAAATAAAATATTAAATCATTGTTAAAAAAAAAAAAAACAACTTTCTCTACTAATGTAAAAAAGTAACTGTCCTAAAATCTATAGCTTTGGAAAGTTACTGGGGCCATGGTCACACAGAAAGTCAAAACCATGAACCAAATCCATGGCTTGACTCCAAAGTCAAATCTGTCCAAATACATCATGCTCCTTCTCCAAGAACCTAAAAAGAACCACTCTGTAACATTTCCAATAAGTTGTCATCTAGCCTTTTCCTGAAGACTTCTAGAAAAAAAGAATTTCTCTATCTAAAAAATCTTACCATTCCACTTCTGAATAATGGAAGAAAATTGATCATCAATAGAGATGTAGAAGAATAAAAAGACTGCTATGTATTTGAAGTCAAGGGAAGACAAAGTATGTAGTAGTAGGGGATAATTAAGAGCATCAAATGCTGTAGAGCAGAGGCTCTCAAACTTTTTGGTCTCAAGACCCTATCTTTACAGTCTTAAAAATTATTGAGGATGCTAAAAAGTTTTGGTTTATCTAGGTATTGGTTATTAATATTTACCATGCTAGAAATTAAAACTGACAAATTTTAAAACTATAATTTATTTTAATAAAAGTATTCATTACATGATTTTTTTAAAAATCAAATTTATCTTTAAATTCTTTAAAGAATTATGACTTAGATTGTTCATTGATTTTTCTATAAACTTCTATTTCCTTTGATTACTTTATGCTTCTCATTATCTTCCCCTATTCTCCTCAATAAAATTAGACAAAATATTCTTATTTGGTATTGTTTTTAAATGTTAAATCTCTCTTATCAAGTTGATCAAGTACATCTTAGCTGAAGCTTCCTTTGATCTTTTGTGACACATTGAACTTTGGTAGAAAATGATGAAATTTCATTTTAATATCTGTTCTTTTGCTCATTTCTCATTTTAGAGCAAAAACACCTTAATTAAATAGTTCAGGATTGAATTGTTTTAATTGAATTTCATGTCTTTTCATTTTTTTTACAGTTGATCTTTGTTTCAAGAAGTTGTTTGTATGACTGACTACACTCAGATATATTTCTTTGAGTCTTAGTAATGCAGATGCGGATTTGTCAGTCATTCAAGATGTTTTTGCCTGAGGACTCTCTGTTACCCTCTAAGTAAAGGGTTCAAATCTAACCAAATTGACTCAAACACATTACCCAAAATTACACAGGTTATATATGTCAAGGGAAGAATTTGAACTGTCTCCTGTTAAAAGTCTAGGTCTTGGGGCAGCTAGGAGGTTCAATGGATAGAGCATCAGGCCTGGAATCAGGAGGATCTATGTTCAAACCTGGACTTAGACACTTAAAAATTATTTAGCTGTATGTCCTTCAGCAAGTCACTTAACCCTATTACCTTGCAAAAATCCAAAAGAAAAAAGTCTAAGGCTCTTTCCACTATAGAATAATGACTGTACTCCTGTTGATATTATTAAAATATTTCATGCTAGCCCTGTTTGTGGTGGCAAAGAAGTGGAAATTAGGTGAATCTTTCAATTGGGGAATGGCTTAACAAACAGTGGTACATGTATGCCATGGAACACTATTGTCCTATTAGAAACCAGGAGGGATGGGAATTCAGGAAAGCCTGGAAGAATTTGCATGAACTGATGCTGAGCGAGACGAGCAGAACCAGAAGAAGTTGTATACCCTAACAGCAACATGGGGTGATGATCAACCTTGCTCATTCCATCAGTGCAACAATCAGATATTGGGCTATCTACAGTGAAGAACACCATCTGTATCCAGAGAAAGAATTGTGGGGTTTGAACAAAGACCAAAGACTATTACCTTTAATTTAAAAAAAAAATTCTCATATTATGTAATTTTGCTATCTCTTATACTTTATTTTTCTTCCTTAAGGATATGATTTCTCTCTCATCACATTCAACTTAGATCAAAGTATACCATGGAAACAATGTAAAGATTAATAAACTGCCTTCTGGAGGAAGTACATTTGACACTAAAATTTAATCCACATTATTAACATTTTCTCTATCACTATCTCAAGTCTAGACAATCAACCAAACAAATAAGTGAAGTTCTTATGTGCAGCATTTGTATATTTCTGAAGTACAGATGCTCACACTGAAAATTTTAAATCGACTTTCCAGAGTTCTAGCCCTGACCTTGGAAGAAATCTATTACAAGGAAGCAATTCCATTTTGAAAGGGTATCTTATTAACTAAAAATTAATCTTTAATTCAATAGTTGAGTTTTTTGTTACTATTGCTGTTCATTTTTAATTGGGGAAAGAGGTATTGTCTGCTCTAGAAAGACTCTCTACTTCCATCAATATGCCAGAAGAATTAGGGTAAGTAATCTGGCATCTTCCTTACATATATCTCCTAATCCAATAAATAACTTTTGAAATGCAAAAATGAATATAACTTCCTAAAGCTTTCAAATTGAAGTCAAAGAATCATTTTTTTCAGTCTATGATATTCTGTCAGGTTGGTCTATGTTCAACACCACTTTAGGCTCAGGAGGAAACAGAAGGTACACATTCATCCTTCAGTGATCTCTACTAGATCAGAAATCACAACATGCTCACAGATTCAGATCTTAAAGCTGCCTTAGGGATCCATTTGGTCCAATTCTTTTATTTTTATGGATGAAGAACATGGGGGCCAAATAACTGACCCATTTATCACATTTAATAAATCAATCAAGGGCGGCTAGGTGGCTCAGTGGATAAAGCACCGGCCCTGGAGTCAGGAGTACCTGGGTTCAAATCCGGTCTCAGACACTTAATAATGACCTAGCCATGTGGCCTTGGGCAAGCCACTTAACCCTGTTTGCCTTGCAAAAATCTAAAAATCAATCAATCAATCAATCAAGTCTTCTGAATCATTCTTTATCAAGTGGGTTGAGCACCTATTGAGAGAGATGAACATGACACACCTCAGAAAAGCTAGGCTCTCTTTTAATAGTCCTTAGTATCATTGGTGAACAGCTACATGGTGCAGAGCTGACCTGAAGTCAGGAAGATTCATCTTTCTGAGCTCAAATCTGACATGAAAACCTCAAATGGGGTCATGAAGAATCTGACATGACAGAAAACAACTGAACAACAGCAATATTATTGATATTCACCAGACAACATCATGACATAGGGCAGTGGTTAACAAAAAGTTGTCCAGTAACCTATGAACATCCCCAAGACCCTTTCAGGGTGTCTTTGAAATCAAAACTAAGATGTATTAAATTTCTAATTTGACAAATATTGATTACTATAACTATTTAAATAAAAATCTTTGAGGGTGTCATCAATAATTTTTTAGAGTGTAAAAGGGTCCTGAAACCAAAATGTTTGAGAATTATTGAGGTAATAGCAGTAGTGTTGAATTACAATTTAGAAGATCAGAGTACAAATGCTGCCTCTACTTCTCATTAACTATGTGACTATGGGCAAGGCATGTAATGTTGCTTCATCTCAGTTTCTTTCATTGTAAAATGAGGATAATTTTAATTGTCCAGAAAACAAAGTAAATTTTTAACCTTTGTCTTTCTTCTGATGGGTTGTCTTTGTCCTGTTTGGTACCTCCTTCTTTTCCTAGAATCTTTCAGGAGCCTTCCTAGTTAGAATCTTCTACTTTCCACCTTAATGAATTGGTACCACCCTACCAGTGACATTGGAAGTGGGGAAAACAATCATTATGTGACTGATAATTCTGACCCACTTTATATCAAGATGTTTCTTTTGACTGTACATTTTCTTTCTATAATCCTATAATATTATCCAATTTGAATAATTTAGGAATGAGTTGAAAAGGAAGAGAAGAAATATTTTCCCAAGAATCTTTGTATCTTTTGTGACCACACACAAGCTACTTTCCATCTCTGGGCTTTACCTCATTTATGAGGAAATGAGTTTGAATGAGGATGTATTGTTAAATGTTTAACAACTAGCTCTCTGGAGAGAAAATATATACATGACACACTTTTAAGTTTAAGTTATTTTATCAACATTTTCTCCATCACTTTTTAAAAATCTAGACAATCAACAGAACAATAAATTAAACCCTGATTTGCAGCATTTCTAATTTCCAAGGTGTAAATGCTCATATTGAAAATTTAACAATCAGTTTTTAGAGCTAGTGGAAACTGACTCCAGTACACTCTTCTTGGGCTAAATGATCATTATGGCCCTCTTTATTTCTGATATTCTATAATGCTTCAAAACTGGGTCAGATATATTATAAATGAGAGTGTTAGAGACAGGCAGTCAGAGACTATATTTTTTAATAATAATGATACCCATTTCTGTAACATTTTAAGGATGAAGTAAAACAGATTCTATAAATAATATTAACTTTATCCTACTTTTAAAAACTAGGGCTCTTAAAGGCCCATAGAAGTCAGCAAGTGTGGTGCTAGGAGAATAACAGAGTTTTCCAATGGACTACCTTGTAAGATAAGGGGCTTTCCCTTGTTAAAGCTTCATAGAATAATAGATTCAGAACTAGAAAATATCTCCATGTTCATCTTATCCAACAATACCTCCCCCTCCCATTCTTCAGATAAGACTTAAACCCAGGTCTAGCTGACTCCAGGGCCAACTCCTCTATCATTGTTTTTCCCACAGATTCATCATTTTCATCCTTAATGTCAATGATATAATCAAATAGTGTGAAATGATTATATAACAAAATAACCAATCATTTGACAGAATATAATTTCTCAACCTTGCTCATCAGTATGTAGCCTATGTCCATAGGGGCACAGGACTCCAAACTATGCACTAAATATTCCCCCACTATTCCTGAAATCTTTTGTTTCCAAGTTAAGGGGTGGGGGGAGAAGTTGTTTCCAGTAACAGATAGTAAGAGTCAAAAATGATTCTAAAGCTGAGAGAAAGGATAGGCTGCAGCAGTAATTTCCAAAATATTAAACTTTTTGTGGATTATATTCACCTTACTGGCTGACTCTAGATAGGATCATATGAGAACCAGGGTACTTTGGTAACTGACTTCTTCTTGGGGGCTGTAGCTTAAAGGTATCCTAGTCTAGGAGATTGTCCAACAGCCAAGGATAAGGGAAAAAGAAAAAAATAGGAACTGAAAATGAAAAAATGAAAGTAATACCAAGGCTAGTTTTCAGCTAATTACCAATGACTAAGCTTAGATTTTTTGGTTTCTGAATTTAGGTGGTCCCTTTGCCAAAAACAAAACTAATTGCTGTTAAAAGAAAATACACACACACACACACACACACACACACACACACACACACAATTCCCTTATCTCCTTACTTATACAGAAGACATAGTAATGGTTGGGGTATATTCATAACAAGTCTTTACATAAGAAAAATCACTATAGCTGAACTAGGTCTATGTAATTGATGATTGATACTAACCCTAGGGAGAGCTAAGGGGAGCGATAGTGCACTGAGCACCAGGCAAAACTCATCTTCTTGAGTTCAAATCTGACTTCAAATATTTCCTAGCTATGTGACCCTAGGCAAGTCACTTAATTCTGTTTGCCTCAGTTTCTTCATTTGTAGAATTAATTGAAAAACAAAATGGCAAACCACTTTAGTATCCCCAAATGGGATCATAAGAATTGGACACAACTGAAAACACTGGGAACAACAAAAAAATTAATCCTAAGAAATTGATTCCAAGCAAAAAACCAGAAGTAGCTCTATAGAAATGGAAAATTCTAATCATTTTACCAAGTGCTTATGAAATAGGGGTCAGAGAAATTCATTAAATCTAGGTTTGGAAATGAATTCAGATGTCATCTAGTCCTACACCCTCATTTTCTAGATGGAGATTCAGAGCTCAAGGAATCATATCACATAGAATGGCAGATTTAAAGTTAAAAAGTGACCTTTAAGATCATCTAGATTGAGTTGACAAACCAAGGCTTGTGGGACAAATCTGGCCCATTACCCATTTTTTAAAATTTTTCCCCATTACCCATTTTTGTATGACCCTTAATAAGAATAATTTCTTCTGTATTTGGTCCATAACCATAGGTTGCCAGCCAATGATCTGATCCAAACTCCTCATTTTGAGCATAAGGAAACTGAGACCCAAGAGCTGAAGTCATTTACTCAGTCACACAAGTATTAGATATCAAACATTCCCTATGTGCCCACTACCAAAAGTTAATGTTGGTAATGAAAAAACACCTTTTAAAAATTCCTGACCCCAAAGCATCTGAGCACAGAGGATTTTGTTCCAAGGAATAATGTTTGGCATTTTTCTGTGTCTGTCTCTGTGTGTGTTTTAAAGAGTAAAGAATTGATGAACACAAAACACAGTGGAAACTCCAAAATAAACATCATAACCCAAAGCCCTGAAGGGCATGTGTGAGTAAGAGGGAAAGGGGGGGGCAGAGGCTAGGTGACGTATATAGTGGTTTGTCTGGAGAGCACAGTCCTACAATGTTGTAGTTACCCTCCAGATTTATTAAAAATGCCAATCTAACAAGCCCTTATGGCCCCCAGCCCATGGAAAATGGCTTGCTGTGTTTTGAATGGCACGAAGTTCCATGCTAGGGCTCTAAATCAGATCAAGATGTGTTGGTGGCTCTGATGTGAACAACAGGAGAAATTCAAAGCTCTCTAGAGTTAACCTACAGACCCCCCTGACTGATGCTTATCAATACTACAATAGAAAGTGGAGCCAGAAGAGGTGAATTTCTTGTGCCCTTGATTTCACTGGTATGTGTTATATATTTTCCCCACTGAGGTACACAATGTAATAGATAAAACCTTGATACAACAAAGAAACATGGCATTCTATCTGGCTGTGGTTTATGAGACTTACAGGATCAAAATATGGCCCCCTTATTGGTGTGGCCATTACTGTTTGCAGAGCAAAACCAAAGGAGCTGGAGGTCTTTTCATTCAAACTCTTCTATTTTATAGATGGAGAAACTTAACCTCAATGAATTTCTAAGGTTCAGATACGTGGGGAACATCAGAGAAAGGATTTTAACCAATGCCTTCTAACTCTGCAACCAGTACTCTTTCCACTGTATTATAAAATGGTTATTATGACTTTGGAAAGGACCAGAATAGAGTCAGAAATTTACTACCTGTATTGTCCTAGGCAAATCACTTAACTCTATTTACCTCAGTTTCCTCATCTATAAAATGAGCTAGAGGAGGAATGGCAAACCACTTCAATATCTTTGTCAACAAAACCCCAAATGGGGTTATAAAGAATCAGACAAAACTGAAAAACAACTGAATAGAACAGTCAAGGACTTTCTTTTAAAAAAAAAATAGAAACTCACTCAAGGGAATATATATCTGAGTGTCCATTCAAATTCCACCGCAAATCTATTCATTCAATCAACAAATAAGTATGTGAGCTTCTAATCTTTGTAAGTAGTGTTAGGGAAGATAGAGTTCAGATGAGATTTCAAGGAGTTTGTGATCTAATAGAGGGATAGGACTCAAAAAACACTATTTAAAGTACAGATCATTACCTACCAAGTACATTGGAAAGGTTGGGGGAAGTTAATCAATCAATATTTATTAATCACTATATTATGTTAAGCACTACTACACTGGTCATACAAATAAAGGCACATGAAATCCAGGTGGAATGTTGTTATTTAGCACCAGGAAAATCATGAAAGCTTTTAGATGGAGGTAGCACTTTAGCAGATCTTTAAAGGATGTATTTGAATTTACTCCTTGAATAAGGGGAAGGAGATATTCACATACTATTTTGGCTAGTGGCAATGATCTATGTAATGTTAAACTCCCCCCAAATGATTGTTTTTCCAACAATGCATCTATGCAGAAGAAAAGAAAAATGGTTGCAATTCTTTACATGCATCCAATTCCCTGATACTCCAGGGATACCTTAGTGAGTTGCTATGAGTGTCTCCTTAACCCTAAGAGCTACAGCTCATGAATTGCTGGGGCTGAAAATAATCATCACTTAGTGGTCTCTCTTTAGAAATAAGTGTCATTATACTTGAGTTTGACCCTTAGATGGCAGACACATCCTACGCTTGAAGCCTTTTCATGTGATAGAGCCTATCAGAGTTTGGGCTCCACTATCCTAATCTTCAAGACTCAATAATAATAATCATAGCATGATAAGGCATGAGATGGGTCATTTCCTAACTATATAAACAAATGTGAATAAATTAATGAAGAATAAAAATAGAGGAATGGAGATAGAGGAATGAATAAAAATGGATGAATGGATAGATGAAGATAGATGATAGGTGAAAATGGGGGAGATAGAGAAAAGAGAAGGATGGAGGGAAGGAGGGAAGACAGGCTAGGGTAGATGGATACATAAATGCAAAGAAGGATGAATAGATAGAAGAACACAAATGTATAGGCTTTAAAACTAGAAGTTATCTTAGACAATCTTATCTATCTTATCTAGACCAATCCCCTCTTTTCAAAGGTAGGAGCCAAGAGAAATGAAATGACTTTACTCTTATGATGCACACATCAAGTGGTAGAGCAGGGTTTTAATTCAACTTCCCCCAATTCCAATTCAAGTGCTTTTTCCATGCTATGCCATACCATGCCATGGTCTCTTTTTTTCTTAATTATAAAGAGGCACACACAATTTAATGAACTTCCTCTTGTATTTGCTTGTGGCAAATGGTGCATGTGATGTCTGGCTCTAGTCCTGTTGACTTCAGCTTTAACTGATCCTCCAAACCATATGTGATCACAGGTTTGAGTTATGTGTGAAAATGTTGACTCACAACAGGATTCTTAACATTGGCATGAGAAGCTTTAAACAGTGGGGTGGTTTCACTGAAATTTGTGTGACTGCCTTGTGCAACTCTAGACCTACACTGGAACTCACAATATATTAAAAGAATCAAGGAAAGACCTCTGGCGCATTAGGTGGACCTTTGATGGCACATTTACAAAAGACAAGGCCAAGAATCATAGAGGATAAGAAGGTGTAAGAAGGGTTGGAATTTGCACTAGAGGCGATTATAATTAAAGACATTCCAGGCATTGCTGTAATGGTCAAGAAAAAAAAAATATTCCCCAGTCTCAGAAGAATCAGAATTTAGGACTGATTTTTGAGATTTCAAAAAGAAAAGAAAAGCTTATAAAAGGAAGTGATCTTGCAAGATATTATTTCCTCCAAAAGAGAAGACTATAAAGATAAAACCAGTTACAGAATTAAAGTGTAATAAAATACCTCAGAGCATTCAAATTCAATCCATACCTAAAAGGAATATCAAATATGACATGTAACAAGCAAACATACAACTTTAGCTTAAAAACCTCCATGGAGGGCAGCTAGGTGTCGCAATGGATAAAGCACTGGCCCTGGAGTCAGGAGTACCTGGGTTCAAATCTGGTCTCAGACATTTAATAATAATTACCTGGCTGTGTGGCCTTGGGCAAGTCACTTAACCCCATTTGCCTTGCAAAAACTTAAAAAAAACCTCCATGGAGGAAGAGTCTTTCACCCCATGACACTTGTGAATAACTCTCCCTCTTGAGAAGTTTCTTTTACTGATAGCAAGCCTCAATTGGCCTTCAGTAACTTCAATGCATTGCTCACATCTCTACCCACTGTAGTCATATAGAATACTCCTAACACTTCCTCCATATGACAGTCCATCAATTGAAATCAGCTAGCATTCCCCTCACTGATCTTCTCTAACTTAAATATCTTTAAATCCTACAGAAGAACTCATATGACATGGGCTTAAGGTCTTTTGTCTTCCTAGTTGCTCTTCTCTGGACACTCTCTAGATTATCAAAAGTCTTAAGCTATGAACTGAACAAAATAAACCAGATGAGTTCTGACAAAGTATGGAGGAGATTATCAGTAACTACTGATTCAATTAACTACTTCCTCTTTTCTGTTTTAAATTTTATTCAATTTTTCACTTAACAATCATGTATTTTCTTTTCTATCCACTCCCTCATTGAAAATGAATAAAGAGAAAAAAGCAAATGCATAATCAAGGAATACATATTCCCACATTATCCACATCCAAAAATTTGTATCTTGCACCCTGAGTTCAATGGTTTTTTGTGGGAGACATGTTACATGCATCAGCATAGTTTCCTGGAAATATGGCTGATCGTTGTATTAATCAGTCTTATGCCTTTTAAATTGACTTATCTTTGTAATGTTAGTGTAGAAACTGTTCTTTTCAGCAAGTGGGAAACTGTACTCAGTCTCCACAGCTACATCCAAGACCGGCTTGTACCCATTGATGACAGAGTGGGGCACTGATGCAACAGTTGGGTAGCCAGTCTGCAGACAGACACTGGCAACGTTATGAACACCCTCTAAGAAGTGAAGGTGCAAGGTCTCCTCCGTGATGTCCAGCACTTCAGGGTTATAGATGCTGCCATTGTCAAACACCTGCTGAATGATCAGCCCAAAGAAGAATGGGGAGTTATTCAGCATGTTCAACAAGGTGGCCTCGCTGGCGCCCACTTTGTCTCCAGTCTTAATCAGCTGCACATCACTCAAAATTTCGATGTTGCCCCTGGAAATCTTGGTGGTGATACCCAAAGCCTAGAAGAAGGAAGTCTTCTCAGGACCCAGACCAGTGTTCTGGGCTGGCACTGTGACATCACATGGGGCAATGGCACCAGCTGGCACCTTATTGGCCAGAGGTATATCCCTAATCTCAGTCAGATCTTCCTTGGCAAACACAAAGCCCACATTTCCATGGATATGAGGCAGCAGTTTCTCCAGGGAAGGGTTATTCTCCAGATGTCCGCGAATGGCTTTGTGCATCCTAGTGGTTTTTTTTTTCCCCCATCAGCAGTACAGCCTTCCCACAGAGGGACATCCGGATCTGCTGCATCTGCTTGGAGCCCACATTGTCTGCTCCAACAATGAAGAATTTTGGATAATCATCCAAAAATTGGATGATCTTGAGGAAATAATTGGATTTCCGGGTAGCCCTGTCTTCCCTGGGCATCTCGAAGGTGCTTCAGGAATTGCCACTTGGGTTTTAAAGATGATGTCACTCACATGAGGACACCTGGAGAGAGAGCCCACTCTCAGATTTAGATGAATCTAACCATAAAATAAACAAGGAGAAAGTTAATAGATTGTTAGAAAACCTAGACATGATAGACCTATGAAGGAAATTGAATGGGGATAAAAAGGAATGTACTTTGTTTTTTCTGTAGTACATGGCACTTACGCAAAAATTGACCATGTACTAGGGCATAAAAACCTAATAATCAATTGCAGAAAGGCAGAAATAGTGAATACATCTTTCATAGATCATAATGCAATAAAAAAATCACATACAATATTGGGCCAGGGATAGACCCAAAACTAATTGGAAACTAAATAACCTCATTTTAAAGAATGAGTGGATCAAACAACAAATTATAGAAATTATTAATGATTTCATCCTAGATAATGACAATAGTGAAGCAACATACCAAAATTTATGGGATACAACCAGGGCAGCTGTCAGGGGATATGTTATATCTTTAAATGAGCACATGAACAAATTAGAGAAAGAGGAAATCAACTAAAAAAAAAAAACTAGAGAAAGGACAAATTTAAAAACCCCAATTAAATATCAAATTAGAAATTCTAAAAATTAAAGGAGAAATTAATAAAATCAAAATAAGAAAATTATTGAACTAATAAATAAACCAAGAGTTGACTTTATGTAAAAAATAAAATTGATAAACCTCTGGTTAATTTGATTAAAAAGAGAAAGAAGAAAATAAAATTGCTAATATCATAAATGAAAAAATGTGAATTCATCGCCAATGAGGGGAAAATTAAAGTAATGATTTGGAATTATTTTACCCAACTGTATGGCAATTTACAAATGGAGAAATCAAAGCTATCCATAGTCATATGAAAAACTGCTCTAAATCACTACTTATTAGAGAAATGCAAATTAAAGCATCTCTGAGGTACCACCTCACACTGTTCAGATTGGCCAATATGACCAGAAAGGACAGTGATCAATGTTAGAAGGGATGTGAGAAATCTGGGACACTAATACATTGTTGGTGGAGCTGTTAACTCATCCAACCTTTCTGGAGAGTAATTCGGAATTACACCCAAAGGGCAATAAAAATGTGCATACCCTTTGATCCAGCAATACCACTACTGGGTCTATATTATGAAAAGGGTAAAAACATCATTTGTCCAAAAAAAATTCATAGCAGCCCTGTTTGTGGTGGCAAAGAATTGGAAATTGACTAAATGTCTATCATTTGGGGAATGCCTGGACAAATTGTGGTATATGTATGTTATGGAACACTATTGTTCTATTAGAAACCAGGAGGGATGGGAATTCACAGAAGCCTGGAAGGATTTGCATAAATTGATGCTGAGTGAAATAAGCAGAACCAGAAAAACACTGTACACTCTAATAGCAACATGGTGGTGATGAGCAACCTTAATAGACTTGCTCATTCCATCAGTACAACAATCAAGCACAATTCTGGGGTATATGCGATGGAGAATACCATCTGTATCCAGAGAAAAAAATTGTGAAATTTAAACAAAGACCGAAGACTATTACTTTTAATTTTTAAAAAGTTATGTTATTATGTAATTTTGCTATCTCTTATACTTTATTTTTTCTCTTTAAGGATATGATTTCTCTCTCATCACATTCAACTTAGACCAGTGTATACCATAGAAACAATTGTAAAGATTAACAGACTGTCTTCTGTGGGGGGTGGGAGGAGGAAAGCAAGATTAAGGGAAAAATTGTAAAATTCGAAGTAAATAAATAAATTTAAAAATTAAAAAAATGAAAAGGATACAAGTTCCTCCTGTGTTTATTGTTTGTTGATTACCAAAAATAGTATTAGCAAAAAATAGTTATAAAGGGTATTTTTTACTCAAATACTCCATTGCAAATGTTTATATCATATAAAATTGCTTGAGTTTACTCCTCTATAAGTTACCATCAAAATCCTATTTTTAGTTTTTGTGGTTTCTCTAAGCATAAGAAGAAGATACAAATAAATCCAGGTTCTTAATTATGAAGACCACACAATTTAATGAATTTCTTCTTGTGCCAAGATTTTACCATCAAAGGATCTAGACCTGAAAAGGACCTTGAATATATAATAAGCAATTGGCCAATGGGAAACTAGGCCTTAGAGCCTCTTACCAGACAACATGAAGAAATCTGGATAACATGTTTCTAGAAAATGATGATGTATGACAAAAAGGCATGTTGCATTTCTGACTATTGAGTAAGAACTGAACATAATAGTAAGGGGGGTAAGAAAACAATTCATGGTCTTTCTTTTCTGGAGGTGAAAGAGGGTAAAAATTACTGTAGTTCTCCATGTGGGGAAAGACATGGCTTCTTTCTGCCAGATGCCCATCTCCCCACCTGAAGGCTTAGAGTAACTACCCCCCCCCCTTCATATTATAGAGAAGGAAATTGAAGTCTAGAAGAAGGAACTGACTTTCCCAAGGTTACACAGTTACTAAACAGCAACACAGATCTGAACTCTTGTTTCTGGGAAACCAATAGCAAATTAGACTCAGATTTCTTCTGGGATATATTGGAGATGACCCCAGGGCAAAAATGTTATGGGACTGGAGAAAGTACATAAACTTCCTTAGTGAATTCAATGTTAAAGTGGACTTAGGACAGAAACAGGTATGTGTGCATGTGCGCATCACCTGTATGCTTATGCTTATATATAGGTATACATGTATTTGTATAGAGATATAGGGATATATACAGGTATATATATATATATATATATATATATATGCATATGCATATGTATTTAATACATATATGTATCTTTGTATAGATAGTATACATATACTTTTGTCTACATTATACATGCATGTGATGGTGTGTTATGTTGTGCATACAAATACATGTGTATGTATTTTGCATATAATGTTGCATATAATTATGTGCATGCATAAATTCATGTATCATGAAATTTTACACACATGATATTCATGTTGTGTGATGTGTCTATATTCATGGGAGTGTTTCATGTGTATAATGCATGCATACATTTTATATATCCATGGATCTTTTGTGTATGCATATATGTGCACAAACATATGTGCATATGTTGTGCTATAATGCACATATATGCACTTATATCATATACATGTGATGTGTTTATGTACATGTTCACACATTTGAGTGTTATGTCATTGCATAATATGTACCACATGTATATTGTAATGCAAATGTGTCTGAATAACATGCGTGTTATTCATGTTATATGATGTATATGCATGCATGGAAATATCGTGTGTGTATAATATTCCTTGGGATTCAGAAATGAAAGAGATAAACTGTAGAAGTCTCACATATCAGTACTTTTCCCCATTGGACCACAGATACTTTTTTGTTTCTTTTTGTTTTTCATTTTTGCAAGGCAATGGGGTTAAGTGATCTACCCAAGGTCACATGACTAGATAATTATTATGTGTCTGAGGAAGGATTTGAACTCAAGTCCTCCTCACTCCAGGGTTGATGCTCTGTCCACTGTGCCATCTAGCTTCCCCTGGAACGGAGATTCTTTAACCTTTGTTCTGTGGTCTGATTTTTTTTAATATTTTGGTAATGGGTTTTCAATATAAGTGGTTTTCACTTTTGCTTACATAGGAGAAAGCTGGCCTGTGGAGAAGGATATTTGCCTTGCCCGGTGATAATCACCAACTAGCTATAGAACTTTGAAGCATGCAAAATCTATCCACTTATCATCTCCTTTGATCCTCATCATAACTCTGCCAACCAAGTATAGTTATTATAGCACAGATTCTGAGAGTGAGGAGGCACCTCAGAGGGCAACTAGCCCGCCTCATACCCACATTGGAATTCCTTCTACAACATTTCCAATAAGAAACCATCCACTACACCTTGGGATAATTGAATGCCAGGAATGGCTGGATTTTTTCTAACATATAAATAGTGGGCTGAAATCTTTCTTTAATCTCTACACATTGATTCTAGTTTTAGTCTTTAGGGTAAAGCAAAACAAGCCTTATTCTTATTCCACATGACACTCCTAATACTAAAAGACAGCTATCATGTTGCTCCCATGTCTTCTCTTTCTCTAGACTAAACATTTTCAATTCCTCCATCCTTATATAACAGTATAGCCAGCCCCCCTGTGGAATTCAAAGTAATGCTGATAATAAAACTCACATTTCTACTTCTCAATACTGTCTGGCTCAACATATAGTCTCCGGGCTTCACCATACTACTGAAACTGCTCTCTCAAAAGTTACCTAAGTTATCTTTAGAGAATATCCCTGTCACTGTGTCACCCTGCATTTCACATCTCAATAATGATGGCTATCCTCAAGACTCTGCCCTAGTCTCTTTTATCCCCTGTTAATGATCTTTATTGGTCTTTATATTTATTGGTCAAATTTTCATGAATTCAAGTATCATTCCGAAACAAAAAGTTTCCTAGTTTATCTATCCAGACTGAATCTTTCTCCTGAATGTTAGTTCCATATTGCCCACATCTCTCAGTACCTAATAGATATCCTCACCTAGATATCTCATTGAAATCTCATGGGTCCAAAGCAGAACTTATATCTTCTCCACTAAACCTTCTCTCCTCCAATGTTCCATCTTTCTATTGGGGGAAAAAAACCCCACCACAGGCAACTAGGTGGTGCAGTGGATAGAGCATCAGCCCTGGAGTCAGGAGTACCTGAGTTCAAATTTGACCTCAGACACTTAATAATTGCCTAGCTGTGTGACCTTGGGCAAGTCTCCTAACTCCATTACCTTGAGGAAAAAAGAAGAAAAAGGGGCGGCTAGGTGGCACAGTGGATAAAGCACTGGCCCTGGAGTCAGAAGTACCTGGGTTCAAATCCGGTCTGAGACACTTAATAATTACCTAGCTGTGTGGCCTTGGGCAAGCCACTTCACCCCATTTGCCTTGCAAAAAAAAAAAGCCCTTAAAAAAAGAAGAAAAAAAAGACTCAGTTTACCAGATCTGTAACCTTAGAATTATCCTTTAGTGCTCTCTTTTTCACTCCCTTTATTCAATCACCTGCCAAATTCTATAAATTATGCATTTAACATCTCTCATATTATTTTCCTCTACAAACAAATGGCCATGATAGAATACCATCTTCATCATTTTAGTATCCTCCTGTTTGTTTTCCTACCCTCAAGTCTCTCCTCTCTCCACATCATGCTTCACATAGATAAGACAAATTTTTTTCTTCTCCTCAATAATTTTTATTGAGACTCTACTACGAGAAAGGAGAAATGAAATAAAGAACAAGGCAAAGGCAAAAAAGTAAAAAATTTTTTAAAAAAGCATTTATTAAGCTCCTACTATGTCTAGGCACCATATGAAGTGGTTTTTAAAATATTATCTCAAATTTTTGCAAGAAATTTCTCTGATAAAGAATTCATTTCTCAAATGTTAGGAACCCGTAAGTCAAACTTATGAAAATAAGAGTTCTTCCCTAGTTAATAAATGGTCACATGAAATGAACAGGCATCTTTCAGAAGAAATCAAAGCTCTCAAAAGTCATGTAAAAATGCTCTAATTCAATACTGATTAGAGTTCAACTTTGACATGCCAACTCATACTTTTTATTGGTTAACATGTTACAAAACAAAAATGATAATTGCTAGTGGGGAATGTCAAAAAATTGAGACACTAATACATTGTTGGTGGAGTTGTGAACTGATTCAAACATTCTGGAGAACAATTTGGTACTTTGCCCAAAGGGCTATAAAACTTTACATACCCTTTCACCCAGCAATATTACTACTAGTCTGAATTCCAAAGAGATCCTAGAAAAAGAAAAAGGGCCTAAATATACAAAAATATTTTTGGAGATTCTTTTTATGATGGCAAAAGAATTAGAAATCAAGGCAATGCCCATCATTTGGGGAATGGTTGAACAAGTTGTGGCTTATGATTTGTAATGGAAAACCATTGTTCTCTAAGAAATGACAAGAAGGATGATTTCCCAAAAACCTGGAAAGACTTACATGAACTAATAATGCAAGGTGAAGTAAACAAACCCAGGAGGACATAGTAATGCAATATTATATGAAGATTAACTATAAATAACTTACCTATTCTCAGCAACACAATGATGGAAGACAAATCGAAAGGACTTATGATAAGAGAAAAAACTAGTGGAATCTGAATGCAAATCAAAGCATACTTTTTGAAAACTTAATTTTTCTTAGATGTTTTTGTTTATTTTCTTTTGCAAAATGATCAATATGGAGGCATATTTTTTATGATTGACCATGTATAATCTATAGCAAATTCTTGTTTTCTCAAGGACTGGAGTTGGGAGAGAGCAGGGAATAAAATTTGCAACTCAAATTTTTAAATGAATGTTAGAATTGTTTTTACATAACAATGCAAAAAAGTGAAGTGAGCAGATGCAAGATAACCTTGTACACAACAATACTGTTGTGATTATCAACTAGGAAAGACTTAACTATTCTGCTCAAGACAACAATTCAGGACAATTCCAAGGGACCCACAATGAAAAATGCTCTTTATATCCAGAGGCAGAACTGATGAACTCTAAATATAGATTGAAACTTTTTTAAAACTTAATTTTATTGTTTTATTTTGTTGTGTTTTCTTTTGCAACATGGGGAGGGTGGGGAAAAGGATGAGAATTTGGAACTCGATATTTTAAAAATTGACTCTTAAAACTGTCTTAAATGTATTAGAAAATATTTAGATAAATAAATAAACATTACTATTTAAATAAATATTTAAAAATTATTTTATTTTAATATTCAAATAAATTAAAAATATTTGAATAAATATTTTAAATTAAGTTATTCTTACATAAATATAATGATATATTTATATTTATTGTATTCATTATATATAAATTGATAACATCATATATAAATAATATATAAACATATTTATACAAATATAAATTTATATTAATAAATTAAATTGAAATAGTTAAGTAAATAATTAAAGATAATTTTAAAGACATTTTATCTCATTTGAGATTCACAGCAATCCTAGGAAGTAGTGCTATTATTGTCCCCATTTTACTGTTGAGGAAACTGAAACATAAATGATTTGTCCAAGATCCCACAACTAGTAAATGTTTGATCTTCCTGACTTCAGGTATAGTGCTTTATCCATGACACCATCCAGCCAGCTGCCTCTCAAATCCCATAGTCTCTTATTTCAAGTTCTCCATTCCTGGCTCCAATTGACCCTTCCAGCTTTATTCCACATTTTTTCCCTTCACACACTTTACATCTCAACCACAATAGCAGATAGACTGTCTTCTGAACTCAGCATGCTGTCTTTAACTTTTGTATCTTTGCACAAGATATTCCCCATGCCTGTGATTCAATTGTTCCTCAGTTCCATTTATCAATATCCTGATTTCTTTCTAGCTTCAGTTCAAGTACCAATTATATTGTGACAGCTTCCCCAAACTCTGAACCAGAACCAAGGAATTAATTTCTCCTTCAAGTTATAAAGCATGTATATACTTATTTATATACCTAAAAGCATAGATATAAAACCGGAAGGCATTTAGAAACACAACACCCTCCCCATCTCCTACTGATAAGATAAGCAATTTGGTGTTGATTATATATTAGGTTGTATAAAATATATTTCCATATCACCCGTGTTGCAAAAGAAAACACAACAAAATAAAACAATAAAATGAAGTTTTTTAAAAAAAAGTTTCAACATCCTTTTTTTACAGATGAGCTCCAGGATAGTTAAATGATTTATCTAATGTCACACAAATAGTCAGTGGCAGAAGCAGGATTCCATCAAGGTCTTCTTTCAAAACCAGGGATTTTTCCATTGTATTCCTCATATTGATAGTTAATAACAGAAGTAGAATAAAAACATTGATCTTGTGAGTTTAAATTCACAACTCATTCAGTTGCTTCTCATTGCCCCCCGACTCAGTCCCTTAATAGAATATAAGTTCCTTGAGTATAAGGACTTTTTTCATTTCTATCTTTGAATCCCCAGCACTGAGACCATATTTTGTATATAGAAAGTGTTTAATAAGTATAGGTTGGATTGAATTTTGTTACATAAAATGCTTTGCAAGAATAACCTTGGCCAGTTAAGTTTTATAAATTTTATTAGTCCCATTTATTCCTCAGAGATGGAAATTGAGATTCACACAAGTGAAATGACATACCCAAGAGCGTAATATTATGATTGTCAACAACCCTGTTTAATCTGGTCCATAATATGGAGTAAATTTTACTATCCATCTTATCTTTCTCACTGCAAATAGGCAATTTAGTGATGTATCAGTACTCATAGTGATAAATTTTCTCAGGCTCACCCAAACCCCAATGGAAGTTAGCCCTTCCATACCATCCAAATTGCAACAAAAGAGTAGTGGTTAGACCAGGGTATCTCACCAAGTTTAAATGCAGTCTTAGAAGGAATGACAGAGTTAGAAAGGACTTCATAACAGCCACTACCAAAGCTAGCAGCAAACTTACAATATAGAATATTGAATATCAGAATTGGAAGGGAAATAAAAATACCATTGATATAGGGGCATGATGATGAGACCTTAGAAATCAACATAATCCAATTATTTCAAGATAAAAAAAAACTAAGGTTGAGAAGTGCCTCACTGAAGGTCACATGATTAATAAATGGCTACACCAGAACAAAATGCATTTCATGACTCTAAGCACAGTGTTCTTTTCATTTCTCCATGGTGAATCCAGAGACAACTTGGTTTCCCTGCTCAGGGATGATGTTTATGGACATTATACCATAGTATGTCTCACTCCTTCTTAAGGATTTGAGTCAACTGAAAAACATCTTGCCACTTCAAACATTACATGTAGAGCAATTAGTCTTCTTCACCTACTATCATTCCTAGCAATATTATGACAACTAAAAGTCCAAAGCCCAGTGCTGGATGACTCAGAGAATTAAGACTTGTTAATGACAGTGCATCATAATATTTTGACAAGACCCTGCATTGCCAGCCATGGTGTAACTACTGGGTGTGGTCAAAAACTCAGTCTTTCACCTAGAAATGATTCAAGAACATCAAGTAATATGGGGTGGAGTGGAAAGAACTATGGATTTAAGGTGAGAAAACTTGTTTTGTCTACTTCCAGCAGACCTTGGGTCTTAGCTTTCTCTTCTGCTCTTGTTTAACCTCTAGATTCCCTTCTAACTCTGGAGTATATCAATTCAACTAAGAAAAATATAAACCTGTTTGCCAAGGTATTTAGGAAAAAGGGATATGTTCTAAAATGCTTATAGCAGTTTTCTTTGTGATGGTAATTTAATAAAATAAATTATTAAAACCCCAAAATATTGGCTAGAGCTAACTTTAAATGAATGTATCAATGACTGAATGAATGGACAAGTGACTAGAGAAAGAATTTATTGAGCAGTTACTATATAGAAAGTACTTTGCTAAATACTAGGAATACAAACTAAAAGGTAAGACAGTCATTGATCTTAATAAGATAATGGAATTCATCATTTATCCTTTTGCAAGTTTTGAGTTCCATATTTTTTTTATCCCAGTCTCCTTTCCAACCCCCTTTCCCTTGGCACCAAACAATGTGATAAAGGTTGTACAATATATTTAACATATTTCCATATTAGTCATGATGTGAAAGAAGAATGAGAGCTAAGGGGAAAAAAGCTTGGGAAAGAATGTTTGCTCTGCATTCAAAATCTACATTTTTTTCTCTGGATGTGGATAGCATCCACATTAACAATCTCTCAAGGTTGTCCTTGGTCATTGAACTGTTGAGAGGAACTGTATCCCTCATAGTTGATAATCTCACAATATTGCTGTTAATAAGCACAATGATCTCTTGTTTCTGCTCATTTCACTCAGCATCAATTAATGCAAGTCTTTCCATGCTTTTTTGAAGTCACTCATGATTTCTTGCAGAACAATAGTACTCCATAACATCCACATATCAAAGCTTTTTCAGTCATTCCCCAATTAATCCCACAATTTTCAATTCTTTGCCACTACAAAAAGAGCTGCTATAAATATTTTTGTATATGTAGGTTTTTCCCCCTTTTTTTAATGTCTTTGGATATATACCTAGTAGTGGTATTGCTGAATCAAAGGGTATGCACAGTTTTATTGCTCTTTGGGCATAATTCCAAATTACTTTCTGGAAAGGTTGGATCAGATCACAACTCCACCAACAATGCATTAGTGTTCCATTTTTCCCACTTCCTCTCCAATACTGAGCATTTTCCTTAGTCATTTCAGGAAATCTGATAGGTATGAGGTGGTACTTCAGAGTTGTTTTAATTTGTATTGCTCAAACCATAAATGTTTTAGAGCACTTCTTCATGTCATTATAGCTCTAATTTCTTCATCTGAAAACTGCCCACATCCTTTGACCATTTATCATTTGGAGAATGACTTATATTCTTATAAATTTGAATTAGTTTTCTATATAGTTTAGAATTTCCTTTATCAGAAATATTAACTGTGAAAATCATTTATCATCTTTTCTGCATCCCTTCTAATCTTTTGCATTGGATTTATTTGTGCAAAATCTTTTTAATGTAATCAGACATCCATTTTGCAATTAATTATGCTCTCTATCTCTTCTTTGGTCATAAACTTTCTCCCATTCCATAGATCGGACAGATAGACTATTCCTTGTTATCATAACTGGCCTATGTTATCACCCTTTGTGTGCAAATCTTGTATCCATTTCAATCTTATCTTACTATGGTGTGTGATATGTTGGTCTATGCCTAATTTTTGCCATACTATATTCCAATTTTCCCAGCAGTTTTTTGTTCAATAATGACTTCTTATCCCAGAAGTGACAAACTTTGAGTTTATTAGACAGTCGATTATCATAAAGGGCAACTAGTTGTTACAGTGGATAGAGCACTGGCCTTGGATTCAGGAGGATGGTAGTTTGCATCCAGCCTCAGACAACTGCCATTTAACAGTTGTGTGACCTTGGGCAGGTCACTTAGCCCTGATTACCTTGCATTCAGGGATGTCTCCAGTCATCCTAATTCATATCTGGTCATTGGACATCAGATGGCTCTGAAGGAGAAAGTGAGGTTATTGAGTTGGCACAGCACCCCCCCTCAAATTTAATTCATGTGTTTGTCATAGCAAACATCATTAGATTACCAGAGTCATTTACTGCTGTTTCTTTTGTACCTAATCTATTCCACTGATCCACCACTCTATTTGTAAGCCAAGTTAAGGGCAGCTAGGTGGTTCTCTGGATAAAATGCTGACCCTGAAGTCTGGAGGATCTGTGTTCAAATCCAACCTCAGATTGTTAGATGTGTGACCTTGGGCAAGTCATTTAACCCTGATTGCTTTTCTTCTGGGGCAATGCATCATTCTGATGCATATAGGGTCACTGGACACAGATGGCTGGAGGAGAAAAGTGAAACTGGTGACTTAGCACTGCATTCCTCTCACTCAAATCCAATTCATGTGCTTGTCATGGCATCACCTCCCTGATATCATGATCTTGTTCAAGAACAGGACAAATATCTTCATCAAGCCACTACCAGACAGTTTTGATAACTGCCACTTTATAATATAGTTTTAGAACTGATAAGGTTAGGCCACCTTCTTTTGCATTTTTTTCATTAATTCCCTTGATATTCTTGAGCTTTTGTTCCTCCAGATGAATTTTTTCCCTATCTTTTCTAGCTTTGTAAAAATAATTTTTGAGGGGAGGCTAGGTGGCATAGTGGATAAAGCACCGGCCCTGGAGTCAGGAGTACCTGGGTTCAAATCTGGTCTCAGACACTTAATAATTACCTAGCTGTGTGGCCTTGGGCAAGCCACGTAACCCCGTTTGCCTTGCAAAAACCTAAAAAAAATAACGATTTTTGATAGTTTGATAAATATAGCCTTGAGTAAGTAATTTAATTTAGGTAGAACTGTCATTTTTATTATATTAGTCAACTTAACCATGAGCAATTGATATTTTCCAGTTGTTTATATCTGACTCTATTTGTATAAAAAGTATTTTTTAATTGTGTTCAAATAGTTTCTAAGTAAAATCAATAGGTTTTTTTTGAACCATTCCACAATGCCAATGACTCTAGTTACAGGAGCTTTCTTTTTCGTGACTTCATTAGTTGCAGTTCAGGAAGCATCTCTCCAGAACTGCTTCCCAGGATGATGGCTGAGGGCACTAGACTGGAAGCACTGATATCCCCAAGACTCTTGGGTTCCAAATCCTGGACTGTTTCATTAAGGTCTCAAGTGGGATGAGAATCAAAGTGGTGATAGCAGAGAACTGATTTGCTTGGCATGTGCTGCCCCTTGTCTTTCTCTACCCTGCTCAGGTGTCCAGCAGTTGGGAATACTGAGAAAAAACTGCTGCAGAAAACAACATATGAGTTGAGACTGGAAAGAAGACAAGAATTCTAAGAGAAGGACACGATGGGGCAGAGCATTCCAGGGAGAGAGAACAGTCAGTGCACAAAGGCTAGTGTTGGTTCATGGTGTGTTTTATATAAGAAACAGCAAATAGAACAGCGTTACTGGATCGTAAAGTGTGTGAAGCAAATGGGATATGTCAAAAGATTGTGGAAGCTAGAAAAAGGCCAAGATATGAAGAGCTTTACATGGCCAACAACCTGGAGACAACCAGGAAGCTCTGCAATCTATTGATAGGGAGTGGGGAGAGGAGGGGAACAGGGTGATCTAGTCATACTTAAAATTTAGAAAAATCCCTCTGGCATCTGTGTTCTAAATGGACTGGAAGCAGTAGTCAGGGACATTACTTAACTTTTCTGAGATTCTTCTTCCCTATCTGAAAAATTAGTAGGCTTGGACTGGATTATCTCAATCATCACTTTAAGATTGAAAAAAAAATCTCTGATTCTAGGATTGGAATTAATAATTTCATGAGGGCTAACCTGTGTTGTTGTTATTGCTGTTGTTGCATTATCAATTGCATTGACCACTTAGTTGATTCTGAATACTGACCATCTGGACTATTCTCCACACTAGTTTTTTCTCAAGAACTTTATCTCAAATGGAGATAGCAGAAACAAACCTGTATGATTTAGGTTAATCATATCCTAAGTTTTGATGCCATTTCAAATTCTGGCAGAGAAGTCTGTTAGAAAATCAGACTTAGAGCAGACTATTAGACTAAAAATAAATCCCTTATGTAGGTCTCTAAAAATAAACCACCAAAAAAACCTGGTATGTGGAGGACATTAAGACTTTTTAGAGGAGAAATAGTCAAAATGTTTTTCTGTGTTTAGCTTATTTCTATAACACATGCTTTACTAGCAGAAGTTATTGGGTTCCATGTTGTTTCCATGCCTTGAAAACTGGTATAGTAACTAAAGCATTGAATTTGGAGTCAATAGAATCTCAGCTTTATTAAAAACATTTCAAAGATTTAGAGATGGAAGAGACTTCAGACATCATGTAACCTAGCTTACTCATTCTACTACCTATATAATCTTCTTAACTTCAGCATACTTCCAGAGATGCCAAAAATCATGGAACAATCCAACATTCAAAGACTCAAATTTGAGGGTCACTTAAAGGATGAGAAAGGAAAATGGTGAATATTAATAAACAACATAGAGCATATGAACTACACAGCAATTGGCATCTAAGAAGCAGCACAAATGATATCACAGAGATCATTGTTTCATGAATTTAAGAGTAGGAAGGGACTTTAGAGTCATTGAGTCTAATATCTCCATTTTACTGATAAGTAAATAGAACCCATAGAATTAAGGCACCTTGACTAAGGTTACACTGATAATGATTAGCAGTGCCAGAACTAGAACATGGGATATCTTTCTCCAGAACTGTCAGTAATTTCACTGTATCACACTTTCCCTTATTGTATGATTGAAAAAGGAAGTCAGATGATTAGAGCAGGGAATTCTATTCCTTTTGCATCAATTCATATTTCTTCCCATTATTCTCTGTATCATCACTAACTTTAAAAGCATTTTGGGATTTTCCAGTTAAAATAAAAATGGTCCACTTTCCTTCTAAGTCTACTGGAGTTCCTGGGAATAGTTCCATATGTTGGGTAAAATAAAAACAACAAAAATAGTAAGTACTTTGCATTCTCACATATCCTATCTCATGTGATCCTGAAAAAAAAAACTATGAGGAAAACAAAATCTACTTCATGGGTAAGAAAACTGCAACTCAGAAAAATAACATATAAAATCACAAGATTAATATTTAGCAAAGCCAGGATTTAAATCTTATTCGGCAGTTTCTTAATACAAAATATTTTCTACTATATCACAGTTTTCATTTTCAGTGGGAAAACAAAGTGTTTTCTTAAAATGAGTCATCCCATATATGCATGGTTCTTACCATGCAGTCCTAAAGAAGGACTGTAGAGGAGGGGCATATTCTCAGAAGATGGCTAAACTGGAAAGGGTGTTAGAGATCATCTGGCCCAATTGCTTGATTTTATGGGTGACCCTGGAGTCAATAGTCCCAGAGGACTGATGATAACACTATCTCTTGCATTGGTCAGAATATACCAAATTGCCAAACTTATCTGTCATTCTTGCCCCTTCAAGGTTACAAAGTTTGGTGCTTCTTTAGTATACTTGGATAATACTCTGTCAGAACTTTATATTTCCCCCAATTATAAGCACAGAGTTCTCTTTTCACCAGTAATAAATTAATAAAAACTGGTTGTATTTCATTGTTTAATTCTAATAATCATTTATATGACTTCTTAAATTTCACAGATTCTTTTACTTATCTTAACTTGATTTATTTTCACAACAATAATTTTCCCCATTTTTGAGATAAGGGAAGTGAGATGAAGAAAGATTAAGGTACTAGCCCGGGGTCACTAAACTAAGTGTCAAAAATAAGATTGAAACTCAGGTAACTCTTGAATATGAGTCCAGCACTAGTACAAGTAGGGGGAAAAGAAAGATCTTTTCCCCTTGGGCATAGTAATACTCTATGTAGGGTCTTTATGAAGTTCAAATAGAAAAGAGTCAATCTTCATAGTTTTTTAATAGGATAAATATTCAAATGATTAAATTTCAAAGTCTGTGAGTCTGTGGGACTCTGGGAAGTTCCTTAATCTCTCAGTACCTCAAGGAACTCTAAGAATATATGTTGCAAAAGAGTTTCATATCTGCAGAGAGAGTTTGTTCATTAGATAGTTCTCTTCAACATGGAAACTACAGATCTAACTTTAAAAAATAAGTCAATGGTGCATACAACCCAGCAATACCACTACTGGGTCTATACCCTGAAGAGATTATGAAAAAGGGTAAAACCATCACTTGTACAAAAATATGTATAGTAGCCCTGCTTGTGGTGGCAAAAAATTGGAAATTAAGTGAATGTCCTTCAGTTAGGGAATGGCTTAACAAACTGTGGTCATGGAAAACTATTGTTCTATTAGAAATCAGGAGGGATGGGAATTCAGGGAAGCCTGGAAGGATTTGCATGAACTGATGCTGAGTGAGATGAGCAGAACCAGAAAAACATTGTAAATGCTAACAGCAACATGGGGGTGATGATCAACCTTGATGGACTTGCTCATCCCTTCAGTGAAACAATCAGGGACAATTCTGGGCTATCTGCAATGGAGAATACCATCTGTATCCAGAGAAAGAATTATGGACTTTCAACAAAGACCAAAGACTATTACTGTTAAATTGGGGGGAAAAACATTATATTATTACATAATTTTACTATCTCATACTTTATTTTTCCTCCTTAAGGATATGATTTCTCTGTCATCACATTCAGCTGAGATCAATGTATAACATGGAACCAAAAAAAAGAAGTCTATGAGATGAACTGATTTTTATCAGTTTTCCTGTTTAATTCTTACTACTCCCTTCTACTAATTATATCTTATCTTTGCATGTCTTGGGAGTATTTGAGTGCTGTCAATTCTTTGTTACCCACCATAAGTAGTCCTTCATAATAATAGTCAACATTCCTTTTTTTTGGTTATAAAGTTTACAAAATATTTTCCTTATAGGGGCGGCTAAGTGGAGCAGTGGGTAGAGCACCGGCCCTGGAGTCAGGAGTACTTGAGTTCCAATTCGGCCTCAGACACTTAATAATTACCTAGCTGTGTGGCCTTGGACAAGCCACTTAACCCCATTGCCTTGCAAAACTAAAAAAAAAAATATTTTCCTTATAACAACCCTGTCAGGGCTGCCTGGTCGGGTGAAGCAGCATGGGTTAGTAGAGGGAGTAATGGGCTTGGAGGCAGAATAATCTGGGTTCAAATTCCACTCCAAACAAGTCTTCCAGCAACCTTCTTTTGTTCACCTGCCAGTTGCAGGCAATGATAATGTAGCACCTTCTACTTCACAAAGTTGGCGTGAATAAGATAATGCATCCTTAAATTAAAATCCTTAAAGTGCTGTATAAATGTTAGCTACAGTCATTGTTGCCCCTTTTTATAGATGAGAATACTAAGACTCTTAAAAAGTAAATGATCCCAAAGCTACAAAGGATTAGAGCTACCACATTGAATCTGAAATGTAGCCATTCCCTCCTTAATTAAGAAAAAAGTTGAATACAATAAAGATCAATAATTTCACATGCAAGAGTTCATAATAAGGGGCTGCTAGGTGGCTTAGTAGATAAAGCACCGGCCCTGGAGTCAGGAGTACCTGGGTTCAAATCTGGTCTCAGACACTTAATAATCACCTAGCTGTGTGGCCTTGGGCAAGCCACTTAACCCCATTTGCCTTGAAAAAAAAATCCTAAAAAAAAGTTAATAAGAAAAGAAAGAGAGGGAGAAGTTTAATGTTATGGGTCACCAATGTTTGAAATAGTTAGATGCCCTTGTTGTAACAAAATGTATTCCTTACCCAGTTTTTTCTATAAGGAATTGTGTTGAGAGCCCGTGCTGATTGAAAGAATTAATTCCTTATCAATTTTTATCCAAGACATCCTCTATGTTAAAGATCAACCAACAACTTTAGCCTGAAAATATTGTTAACCAAATCATCAAAATAGAAGTTACTCCATGCCAAAGGACCAGTCAAAACAAATTCTGAAAACCCATTTCCAGTTGAGTTGGTCATTGGGTGATGAATTCTTTGGCCATGATAAGCCACATAGAAGAAAAGTGCAAAATAATCTGGAGGGGAACAATATGCTATCATAATAACAGTATAATACAAGATAATGGGTAATCATGCCTTTTCATTTTCTGAGTTTTATAAGAGCTAGAAACCAAACCAAAACTTAATTGTTTCCAGTCAATTACATAAAACCAAAGAGTAACTGAAAGTGTGTTTTATTTCCCTAGAATTTTGGAGCCACATATTAGGTTATAGAGATTATGTGGTAGGTAGGGGTTGACGGTGAATAGTTGAATGTACAGATATATGTAGGGATTTTTTTGTTTTTTGTTTTTTTAGGTTTTTGCAAGGCAAATGGGGTTAAGTGGCTTGCCCAAGGCCACACAGCTAGGTGATTATTAAGTGTCTGAGACCAGATTTGAACCCAGGTACTCCTGACTCCAGGGCCGGTGCTTTATCCACTACGCCACCTAGCCTCCCCTAGATATATGTGTTTAAATATGTTGGGAGATAAAGAGATGTAGTGAAGAATTCAGGCATGCCAAGCCCCCACTCAAAAACTTACTTGTGTAGTTTTGTAGTCATCTTTGGAACTCAGTTTCTTTCACTCTAAAACTAAAATGTTGCATAAGCTTATCATTAATAAGCTTCCAGTTCTCACATTTTCACAATGGGTGAAAATTGCAGAAAAACAGCATTTTGGTTTGATTATAAGGAAAAACTTCTTAATAATTACTGCAGTCCTAAAGTGGAATGGACTACTTTGCAAAGGCAATGAATTCCCTGTCACTGGTCTGGATGATAGTTTGTTAGGAATGTTGTTGAAGCAATTCCTAGTCATTTATGGTGTGCACTTGTTGCTCTTTCAAGTCTCTTCAAACTCTTTAAATTCTGGAATTATAAGATTCTATGATACCTGGTACCAAAATCCACTAGACACCTTAGCTGAGCTTAAGAGATCTGAAAGTTGCTACTTTGAGTGGTAGCACCAAACTGTGATCTCTTTTAAGTTCTAAAGAATACTCATCGGGACTCCTCAGAAGAAAGTCTCACCAATGCTGGAGAATGGATAAAGATGAGTCATAATTAACTGACACTCCTTAATCTTCTTTTATTCAGTAGGAATACATTCCCTATCTTGGATACAGAAAGCACTTATTTTATAAATGTTTATTAGATGGTTAATGAAGTTATCTCCAAGTGACTATAAGGGAAACACTCCTAAAAAAAGATTCTAGTCCTCAAAGTGATGAAATATCATTTTCTGATAATATCCTGGAATTAGAAGAACTTGTTGGCTTGTAGTTTATCATATATAAATGGACCGGAGACCTTAGAAACTCCAGAAATGGCTCTGATTATTTTTTGAAATCATTTTCTAGTTATTTAGGAGAAGAAAGTCAGAAGGAATCAAAGGATCATAAGTAGTCAGTTGTGTAGAGAGTCTCTGTTTAGCTCCCTGATTTTATTTTAGTTTTATTATGAATTTTACAAACACAAACATTTTAGTACAGGAAAAATGGAAAAGGAAGTGGTATATGAAACTGAGGTTTTGTTATGTCATCTTATTAAACCAGATAGTAAAATTTAAAATTGCCCTACTTGCTTTTATCCCTTTCTGAATTTCCTTTACTTTCTTCTGAGTACTATTTAAAAAATTTCATTGATGCTCTTTTGTTTATTTGCATTTTTCTTTCTTTCTTCCTCACTTCCCTCCTTTCTTCCCTCCTCCCTTTCCTTTTTTCTTTCTTTCTTTCTTCTTTTTCCTTCACTAGTTCCCATCTACCCTGTTGGAACAGAACCCTTCCCTTGTAACAAATAACAATAATCAAGTAAAAGAAATCAACTCATTGGCCATGTCTAATAAAAGTCTACATTATTTTATACCTCTGGTCTATCACATCTCTACCAAGAGGTGGGAAACCTGATTCATATTATATTCTAAATTCATGACTGTTTATTGCATGAATTAGAATTTGAAGTCTTTTAAAGTTGAATTCCTTTAAATGATTATGGTAATTTGCATAAATTGTTCTCACTTTTACATCTACCAGTGATTTTTCCCAGCTTTCCCTGAACCCATTATATAGGCCATTTCTTATGATATTCCATTACATCCACATACTACAATTTGTTTAGATATTCCCCAAGTGATGGACACCCACTTTGCTTCTAGTTCTGACACTAAAAAAAGCTGCTGTAATTATTTTTATACATGTGTACTCTGACCTCTTTAAGGCATATCCCTGGCAGGGTTATCACTGAGTTAAAGAATATTGGCCATGATAAGCCACGTTCATAAGAAAAGTACAAAATAATCTGGAGGGGAACACAATATGCCTATCATAATAACACTACAATACAAGATGATAGGTCATCATGCCTTTTCATTTTCTAAGTTTTATAAGTTGCTTTCCAGAAGAGCTGGAATTTCCCTCTTATTTTACAAACACAAAACTTAAGTGACTTGCCCAAAGTCACACAGTTAGTGCCAGTTGGAACTATAACCAGATCCCAATTAGTGCAAATAATGAATCCCTCTCCCACTTCCCCCCCCCACATCACCCCATCTGCCAAAGTGGCCTCCTACATTCACATTCTCACTCTGAGAATCTGTATTTGGTTTCAACCAATTGAAAATATGCAGTGTGGATTCAAATAAGTGATGCCTTCTGGGAAGATTCACTTGCTATACTAACCTGGGCCTAGTGATGAGACTCGGGTCTCCTGAGTCTCTTCATTTGGGACTTTTATTTATTTATTTATTTCAGTTTCTAGAGAAGAAAATTGAAGGAGAAAGGAACTTTAACAGGTTGTCCCTTGGTCCCGGGAAAAGGAGGAAAGAGCCAGTATTGACTGGCTACCCCTTAACATTAACCCCCCTTCTTTTGCAGTACCTGAGGGAGCAGATGTTCAAGAGAGAGGGAGGGATGTAATCCAATCAAAGGGAGCATGGAGAGGACAGAGGGAAGCTGCCTCCCTGTCTAATGAGAAACATTGTTGCCAAACAGACTTTGGGGCTTTGCACATGGTGTGAAGTCCTTGTCCCCAAAGTGAACTCTCCCAGCTCCGGGCCCAGCAAACGGGGCAACTCTCCATTAGGGCCCTTCTTTTCCCTCCCTTTTAAGAGAACGGCCCGATTGTGTGGATTTCACAGTCTGAACGGAGCTGAAAGGAGTGGAATTAAGTTTCTATCACGGCTCTTTTCAAGGGGGCCGAGTCTGCGATTGGCCTGCAGTCAGAATATATGAATCCTTTGTGGGCCAGGCCCGGGCTGCATTAATTGCCTCTTCTTTTTCCCTGACACCCTTTACAGTGGAAATGTACAGTAATTAGCATGGGGTTCTGTCCTTGAAGGAAGCCGCGGCACCGAGCCTGGGAATTAGGCCTGGGGAAAGGGCGGGGGGCTGCGCGAGGGGGGAGGGGGAGGGAAGAACAGCCAGGCATTTTTCTACCTGCGGATGCAGAGTTAAGCTTGTAGAGGCTGCCCTGCTAGGCTGGAATCCATCCGCTTGATGTTCTTCCTGCTGTTGTTGCTGTCAGAGTCTGGAAGATGTTTTTATGACATGTGTTGTTAATTAAAAAAAACCCCAACTGGTCAGAACACTGGAGGATACACTATAGGGAACAGTCTTTTAGTGGAGATGCCGGGGGTGGGGGTGGGGGGCGAGGTGACCTGATAGGGCCTTTCCATCTCTAATTTCGAGAATTCTTGGATTCTGCGGGCCCCCGCAGGCAGGGACAGAGTCAAAATACCGACACACCCCTGAAAGGGACTTGTAATCGCAACGGAAAACGTTTTTTAGAAGGAGATGGAATCTGGCCCCAATGACTGGTGCCTGCCAATATTTTGGCTGGATGAGTTTTTCAAGCTGCTTTCTTGTCACTGTGAATCGGGTGATTCACGCTGGTAGCATGTTGTATCGGTTAGCCAGTAAGGCTTCCTCATGAAAGACTCCTTAAAATGATTTTCCTTAAAGACCCAGAGGAATTTGTTTCTTGCAGAATCGAACCTATGTTCTTAATCAAGGCTGCTTGAATAAAACAAGCTGCAAGCAGCAAAAGGGGGTTAATTTAACAGCTTGCTGACGAAAATCTGTCACTGCCTCCCCCCTTCCTCCCCCATAGGAACAGATGGTTTTAACACAAAGTTTTGAATGCAAAGTTAATTTTTTATGAAAAATTCATTCGCTCAAACCCTGCACTAAAGTTTTCAAAGTTCCCTCCACTAAAAAACAATGCCAATTCACTTATTTTGAGCCCTGGAACAAGGAAATGGACTCATTATGCCTATAATTACCAAAGGAGAGGTGCTGGTGGATTAGTGTCGAATTTGAGCAGGGCAGGAGCCCTGCCTAAAAGGCTGAACTTTTTGGAAGGAGAATTCAGTGGGTTTCACTTGGGGCTGGTATGTTTTCTCTGTCCAGATCCAACTGGCAAGTTCAATCACTTCATACCTGTCAGTGAAACCCAAAGATTGTTGAAAGTTTATAAGTTTGGAGCTGAAAGGACCTTCTTGAAGCAGGTCATAAAACTGCAAGAATGAAGCTTAGAGAGAATTAATACAATGTCCTCATTTTAGCATGTAATAACTCATTTACATAGCATTGTACAAGTATAATTATATATATATGTAGATGTATATATTTATTTGTGTGTATGTGTGTGTGTGTGTGTAAAAACTGGGAGCCAGAGAGGTGAAGGGGTTTGCTCAAGATTACAGAAGAATAAGTAAGAGAGTCTGTATTGAAATTCAGATCCCCTGATGCCAGATACAAGTTTCATTCTGACAGACACAGCAGATCAATTCCAATATTCTCAGGAAGTCTTTAGGTTTATGTTATAAAGTGTTAGATGGATTACCAACAGTGCTCTTCTACCTCAACTGTATTTTCTTTTCCTTTCCTTCCTTGTCTTCCTCCTTCCTTTCTTTCCTTCTTTCTTTTCTTCCTTCTTTCTTTGCTTCCTTCTTGCCTGCCCATCTGCTTCCCTAGCATGGTGCAAGGGGAAAGTGTTGAATTTGGAGTCTAGAAAACCTAGGTTTGATCCTACTTCCCTCAATTATTATCATTTAATTTCTCTTGTCCCATTTTTTTAAATCTACGTGTAATAGGAGATTGACCAAAAAGGAATTATTAGTCTTTGGGCAATGCTCACATTTGCCTGCCCTAGAGGACTGTATATAGATAGAACATGCATCTGCATCTATTTCAATGCACAAAACATTGGAGAGCCATTTTTCTATCCATGAATGAATGAGGAGATAATACTGTTTGATGGGGGGGCGGGGAAGATTTCCTCTTGTCTGGAGAGCTCAGAAGAAGCTGAAGAGTTTTGTCCTTCATTTTCTTGTCCTTAACAAGTACATGAATTGGATGGGGGGCGGGGTCAGGGCTAAATCAACAGCCTCACTTTCTCCTCCAGAGTCTTGTGGGTCCAATGGCTAGATATGAATCAGGACAACTGGAGATGGCTCTAGATTCCAGGCAATCAGGATTGAGTGACTTGCCCAAGATCATACAGCTAGTAAGAGTGAAGTGTCTGATAACAGATTAAAAATCCCATTCTCCTAATTCCAAGATCAGAGCTCTATATACTATGCCACCTAGGTGTCAAGTCACCAAGTGTGTGATAGAGAGGTAACTGCCTTATCTTCTTGCCTTCTCTCCAAGTATAGATAAACTCATGATGTCCTTGTTGTGTTTATTCTTTCCTGGTCCTAGGCAAATAATTATTTGAAGAGAAATTCAGAGAGACCTAAACAGACTACGTCTCTGAGTTTTGAAAAATTAGAGGAAATCTCATCATAAATCAGCAGCAGAGTTGGTAATAGTGACTACCAGAACTAGGTGTGGCAGTTGCCAGATTTAAAGAGGAGCCAGCATCCCAACTGACCTATCTGCTTGACTCAGCTCAGCACAGATGTTACCTGTTAGCCAGGACTCTTGATTCTAGAAGGAGTTGGCTCCACAGAGCAATGGATTGACTCTATCTATCATCATGATGCCATATCCCAAAATAAATTTGATAGAGATGTTATGAAAGGAGTAAAGGAGGCAGGAGTTATGAGATAGTTTTGGGTTAACATGCTCCCTACATGTATGCCTCACTACTTAAATTTAAGTCCACTCCAGGGATATTAAGTATGCAATCAGGGAATGTGCCCCCAATTTAGAGGCTGTAACTTCTGGTTACAGCCTGTTGATTCCTGCTCAGGAGATGCTTTCTTGTTAAAGCCAATTAAAATCAACTATCTGATCATTATTGGAGAAAACACACCAGATAAAGGCTTGTGAGTTCTAGCACTAGAAGCCCCTAATGGGCTTCAACTTTTGGAAGGGGAATTCAGTGGGTTTCACTTGGGGCTGGTATGTTTCCTCTGTCCAGATCCGACTGGCAAGTTCAATCACTTTATACCTGTCAGTGAAACCCAAAGATTGCACAAAGGTTACAAGTTTGGAGCTGAAAGGAACTTCTTGAAACAGATCATAAAACCGCATAACAGTAAACTCAACATAACCTTTTGATAGAAATCTGGAGGAACCATTGCTTTTGAAAATAAGGGTTGAGGGAATTCACACCAAAGGAGGTGCTACATACAAAATAAAGAGGTTGGATTGGCTGGCCTCCAAGCTTCATTCCCCTTCTAAACTTGTGATCTTATAAGTGGTCTAGACCTTTGGATCTTCAACTTCTAGCACTCAACCCTTCCTACCTTTACTACTTTATATTTATTTTGCATTTATTTGATATATAAATATTTTGGATGTCTTCATATGTAAATAATTGCTTCCATGAATGAAGATAATTTCCTAGAGAAGGGTATTATTTCATTATTTGTATTTGCATGTCCTGAACCAAGCATAGTACTTGACATACAATTCAAAATTAATAAACCCACACTGACTGATTGATTCAAAGGATTCTGATTATCAGATGTACAGATAAGAAGTCCGTCCTACCTGTATATGATTTGACAAGGTTGAGTACAGTGGAGAAGGCTGCTTTCTTTCCTCACTTGGTTACTTCAGCAATAATTTTTCAACTTTTTTATTATAGGAGCAATATATTTTATAAGCTAAATGTAGTGGGACTTGCAACATAGTTCAGCTCTGTAGAAGTCTGAGAGAACTTGATGACTGCCAGGGTGAAAACAAGATCAGACCATTGATGGGAATTAAGAGCATGGTCTCAGGAATGAAATAGCATGAGGCATCAGGATTCAGAAGCAAAATTTTTTGTATATTTTGTTACAAATGAGTCTCTTTCCCTCAGATAACCCTCTGGTCTGTGATTCTTCCCATTGAAACCAACTCACCATCACTTTTAATCATACAATGTGGCCATTTTGCTATTTTTCCCCATTCTGGTATCAGTTTAGGTCTTGGAAAGAAAAGAGATATGATGAGCAGGAGAAATTCCAGAGAAACCCTGCTGTGCTTTGGTATCTGAAGAGCTGCCTGCCATGATTGGGACTAGCTAGAACTGAGATTTGTATTTACAAACTGTTGGTAAGGTATGTGGGAAGTATCACTTCTACAGAGAATATGAGAGTTCCAGGATGGCAAAATTCTAGGGAGTAAGGATGAAGTTTTGAGTGGGAGATCCAAAATATCTTTCTTTGGGGCAACTAGGTGGTGCAGTGGATAGAGCACCAGCTCTGGAGTCAGGAGTACCTGAGTTCAAATCCCATCTCAGACACTTAATAATTACCTAGCTGTGTGGCCTTGGGCAAGCCACTTAACCCCATTGCCTTGCAAAAACCTAAAAAAAAAAAGTATCTTTCTTCCCATGCACACAGGACTTGTAAAAGTTACTGAACTGGGAGCTCATAGGGGAGCACCAGGTATACTGCAACCTTTGGAAAGTCAACACATGCTCATTAAAAGACTTCTAATGAAACCTCTTAGTGAGTGACTTGAGTATAGCATCATCTGGTGGCCAAATCATATACTCCCTTCTCTAGCTGATTAATTACATGACAGCCTGCTTTTCTATAAGTTTGCAAAAAGCAAGGAAGTAAGTCTAATGCAAACAACTATTGCTATGGGAGTATCAACGAAGCGAAATCAACCTGCATCACTTTTACATTAGTAATCACCAATAAAAACCAAGTAACAAAATCTAAGATGAAATCATAAAGAAATCATAAACTCTAAACTATCGTCTTATTTTAAAAACATATATTAACTTAATAATTGCTCTGATCCTTTCTTTACTCTGCATCACTTTGTGACTTTTCACATTTTTTTGGATTATTCATATTTTCACTTATTTTTTAAAATTCAAAAAAGTTTTTTATTATTTTCAAATCAATTATTTGTATGTTTAACTTAATACATATGAATATTAAATTTGAATATCATATTCAAATACACAAAATGAAAAGAAAAGTAAGAAAGATTAATCATGAAACTAGAAGTTTCCAATGTTTATAAGTGCATATAACTTTAACAAGATAATGACAAAATAACTCTCTTTTTAGGTATTTCTTTTGAGATAATATTCTAAAGTACTTAGCACAATGCCTGGTACATCATAGGCACATAATGAATGACTTCCTGTGCATATTTGTCTACATTTTACTGTGATCACTAGTCTTGTCATTTAGAAAGTTTCAGTCATGGTTAATGTATCCTTGATTTTTCTTCACTCTATATTATTTCATCTATCATTCCTACTCTTTTTATTCTTATATTTGTCACTTCTTAAGGGTACAATAAATTCATAACATTCATATATCATGATTTACTCTGTCATTACCCATACTGGAATCCTAGGTTGCTTCCTTGTGTCTTTTTTTTCCTAGTATTAATTATAATATAGGAAGAGTTTTATATAGGTTCCCTAGGGAATATCACAGCGTACCACTGGGCCAAAGGGTATGAATGCCTTTTTAAAGTTCTTATTGAATAATTTCAGTCAGAAAATGCATGACACAAAATGATTTGTGGAGTGCTTAAGTGACTTTCTATCCAAAAATGCTTTCCCCTCCAGGACTGATAATTAAAGTTTTATCATTTAAAATATCCTTTTAAGTTTAAGACCTTTACTTGTCTGTTTCAAGCTCATCTTCTTAATAGCAATTATTCCTCAAGTGGCAACCCAGGAGGGAATTATTCTGTTATCAACTCTTTAGTATGAATTGAGATGAGGCACTTAAGGAAACTTTACCAGCAGGATAATAATTTTATTATATGATTACATAATAATCATAATTCACATTCTAATAGTTTTGTGGTTCATAAAGCTCATAAGGACCCTATAGTTTATATTTGATTATTTTCTTTGTTTTCTAATGAGGGAATAAAGATGGACTAGAACTCAGACTTTAGGACTTCAGACTCAGATGTCTTTAGGAGACTTAGAGGTCAGTTGATTCAATCCAGAATTGAAGCAAGAATTCCCTCTCTAGAGGGTTCATCCAAGTTCTGCTTCAAAAATTCCAGAGATGAGATAGTTTATTCCACTCCAGGACTGCTTTAATGGTTAAGAAATATTTTTCATATTGAACCCAAATTAACTTAAATTACCATTTCCTAATCTAATCAAAATTAGCAAAGTTGTTGTCTAGTGCAGAACTATTAGTTGCTGAAATATTTGAAATGATTTGGCTTTTACTAAAGGTGAAGTTATATACTCTTCATTCAAACGAATATATGGGTATATATCAAGTGACATATCAACGATATCTGCAAAAGATAAGAGGTCTGGAGATAACATACCTTATTGCACAGACATTTATCTTGAGAAGGAAGAAAAAGATTTTAAATGCTAATAGTAAACTACACGGTTTAAAAGACAACATATTGAGTATTTTGAGGAGCTTGTGGGTATCTAACAAAGTTACAATCAATTTCTTCCCTTCATACTTCTTTTCCTTAATAAAAACTTTCATTGGCATAGTGGGTAAACAGTCAGTCTCTAAGCTAGAAAGATTTGAATTCAAGCCTTTTTCCAACACAATGACTATGTGACGCTGGATGAGTCGCAACCTCTAAATGTTCTATGCAACTCTCTAAGACTTATAAATGACATGCTACAAGGGAAGTTTCCTCATTGTAGAGTTCTTTATACCAGTGAAATAACTAGTCCAGTCCTTATCTCTATAATGTGACAGCTTTAAACATTTTGTTAAATGTTTTCCATATATTATCTTTTAACCTTTAATATCAACTATATATATATATATATATAAAACTAAAGATATTATTAATCCTGTTTCACAGATAAGAAAACTGAAGTTAAATCACTACCCCATGATTATACAATGAGTAATTGCCTACCCAGTTTGAACCTATATCCTCTTCAAATCAGGATTAGCACCCAATTCATTAGAACATACTACCTCACTAATGAATCATGTTATCTTTTTTAATTACTAATCCAATAAAATTTAATATAATAATTTTTTGAGACTTGGGTATAGCCCAGAAGGAAAAGTTTTGGTAAAATGACCAGTGATCACCACTGAAGGCACCAGACAAAAGGTGAGTATTGGTATGAGTACTGATAAGTACAGGATGAGTATTGGTAAGTACACCAGAAAGAAGGCACAGAAGACATCTTAGTCATATCACAATGCACTCTAACCCTATTATTCATTATCTGGATGTCAAAATTGATAAAAAAAAAAAAAAAAACTTCATACATTATCAGGTCCAAATCTTTCACTTTATAAATGCTGAAGCTGGGAAAGTACTTTGTCCAAAGTTATGTTAAAACAAGGGAAGCGGCAGCTAGGTGACACAGTGGATAGAGCACTGGTCCTGGAGTCAGGAGTACCTGAGTTCAAATACAGCCTCAGACACTTAATAATTACCTAGCTGTGTGGCCTTGGGCAAACCACTTAACCCTATTTGCCTTGCAAAAAAAAAAAAAAACCCAAAAAAATATTCTCACTAAAACAAGTGAATAGTGAACCATCTAAAAAGAAAGAAGAACTTCCTTTGTCTGACCACACTGTAAAACTGTAATGGACACTGGTAAGAGAAGTTCAAGGTCAGCACAAAGAAAATGACCCCAGAACTAAGGTCGGTATGAAAACATTCTTGGCAAATCTAGTGAATCACTAGAATGGCGTAGGGGCCGCTAGGTGGCGTAGTGGATAAAGCACCGGCCTTGGAGTCCAGAGTACCTGGGTTCAAATCCAGTCTCAGACACTTAATAATTACCTAACTGTGTGGCCTTGGGCAAGCCACTTAACTCCATTTGCCTTGCAAAAACCTAAAAAAAACAAAAACAAAAAAAATCACTAGAATGGCACTGGCCAGTAAATAGGAAGAAACACTGAACTGAGTTCCAGTATGTCTCTTATTTCCTTGGCAAGTTATTTTATGGCTCTGAGCCTCAGTTTCTTGATCCAGCAAATGAAAAAATAGTAAAGGAGCCTCTAGTTACTCTTGATGAGTTCAAGACTTCAGATCCAGAGGAACTAGATCCTAAGGAACTGAAAGATCTAATGGATGTTATTGCCAATCAACTATCTGTAATCTTTGAAAGATCACTGAAGATTAAAGACATATTGTAGGTCTGAAGAAGAGGAAGTGTCACAATTTTTTTAAAAAAGAGTATAGCATGTAAAATAGGCAAATGAATTTGAACATGAGAGATGATTAATGAATACTTAGAATATGTCACAATAGCCCAAAAAAGCCAACACAACTTCATCTAGAACAGGGAGTGACTTACTCATCTTCCTTTTTGATAGGCATGCAAGACTACAAACTGAGACTACTAAATAGTTTAATTACACTTTTTTTAAAAAACTCATGTTCTGGAAGGTCTTGCCTCTGAAATTACCTGCAATTCACCCTGTACATATCTAGTTTTTGCAATTGTTTGCATTTCTTCTATAAGATTGGAATGTGAACTCCATGATGGCAGAGACTGTGTTTTTGCCTTTGTTTATACTCTTAGCACAGTTTTTAATGCTTCTTGACTAACTTACAACAAATCAAATCCAGCCTCAGACACTTAATAATTACCTAGCTCTGTGGCCCCATAGACTGATAACCTTGAGGTGGACTAATTAAATTCATTTCCTGACATGAAAGATCTGAGAGGCAAATGATGGGTGTATGATGAGACTCCACACCTTAGACTAAGGTCACTTTAATACTGTCCTTTAGCTATAACATTGATGACCCCAACTTTAGTTAAAGTGAAAGTAAAATCCAGAGTTGAAGAACTCCCACTTTCCACCACAAGCTAATTCCAAATTGCCATAGTATCTTTGTCCTTTCCTAAGTGTTCTTGTCATTCCCTATGTCTAGGAAGAAAGATATAACAATGTTGAGATGTACTGAAGACAATTCCTTTGAAACATGTGCTTGGCTCCATGGGGTGATGGGATAGACATTTTTCCATCTTGCATAAGCATGTGTGCGACCCTGTAGATTCTTCCCCATGATAGGGCATAGCATAAAAGAGCATTAACCAGTAAATTAAAAAGAATGTCTCACTCAAATAGACCTTAAAATGAGTGATTCTGATCTCTGATAATCTCTCTTCCCATCTACCAAGAATGTGAAGGCTCTATGAACCTCCTTCTTAGACTTCTCTTCATGGAGAGAAACTTTGCCCCATTTCTCCTCTTAGTTATGGCAAGTGCTTACACATGGTAGCAATCACATATGCTGTCTAGGTGAGCCTGAGACTAGATCTCACATCTCTTTGTTCTTCATCCATATTACACTCCTTTCCCAAATACAAATAATCAAGAGAAATGCCTTTTCAGAAGGGAATAATTCAGGAGTTTCTGGAATCCTGGTTTCCTCAGTCTGTTGACTAGAAGCTGAAGGAGTATTCTGCCTTTTATGGTTTAATTTATTTTTCTTTTTAAAAATTATTTTTATTTATTTTGTCAAATATTTTTCAAGTATATATAAAAAATGTTAACACTTTTTAAATTATTGAGTTCCAAATTGTTTCCTTCTCACCCATCTTCCCCCTTTGTGAAGGCAAGTCATTTTATAAAAACAATATATGTAAAATAAGGAAAAACATATTTCCTTATTAGCCATGTTGCATAAGAAAACATAAAAACAAGAAAAATAAAGAAAATTTTAGAGATATGCTTCAATCAGGCTTCAGAGTTCATCAATTCTCTTTCTGGATGTAGTTAGTATTTATTTTTAAGGTTTTTGCAAGGCAAATGGAGTTAAGTGGCTTGCCCAAGGTCACATAGCTAGGTAATTATGAAGTGTCTGAGCCCGGATTTGAACCCAGGTACTCCTGACTCCAGGGCCGGTGCTTTATCCACTGCGCCACCTAGCCACCCCAAGTATTTCTTTTTAACAGAAATCCTTTGGAACTGATCATTGTCTTGATCAGAGTAGCTAAGTCTTTCACAGTCAATCATTGTTACAATATTGTTACTACTATATACAGCATTTTCTTGGTTATTCTCACTTTAATTTGCATGAGTTAATCTATGTCTTTCCAGGTTTTTCTGAAACCATTCTACTTGTCATTTCTTAGAAAAACAATAGTTTTCCATCACATTCCCCAACTGATGGAATTCCTCTCAATTTCCAATTCTTAGCAACTGCAAGAAAAGAGCTGCTACAAATATTTTGTACAAAGAGGTCATTTTCCCTTCCTTTTGATCTCTTTGCAATACAGATCCATCAGTGGCATTGCTGGGTCAAAGGATGAGCACAGTTTTATAATCCTTTGGGCAAAGACCCAAATTGATCTCCAGAATCATTGGATCAATTTACAACTCCATCAAAAGTATATTAATGTCCCAAATTTTTAACATTTTCTCTTAAGTCTGTCATTTTTCTTTTCTGTCATGTTAGCTAAATTGGTAGGTATGAAGTTGTGTCTCAGAATTGTTTTTAATTTGCATTTCTCTAATCAATAGGAATTTAGAATTTTTCATTAGGCTATTTATTTTTTTTATTTTTCCAATTACTTGCAAAGATAGTTTTCAACATTCATTCATTTGCAAGTTTATTACTTAGACATTTTTCTACCACCCTCCCTTCTCTCCTCCCTTCCCATGACAGCTAAAAATCTAGTAAAAGCTGTACAAGTATAATTTTGTTTAACATGTCCTTATTAGTTATATGGTGAAAGAGGAATTAGAGCTAAGAGGGAAAGATATAAAAAAGAATGAAAAACATAAATGAAATTTTTAAAAGTAAGCATAGCATGCTTTGCTCTGCATTAAGATTCCATAGTTTTGGGGACAGCTAGGTGGTGCAGTGAATAGAGCACTAAGCCTGGAGGATCTGAGTTGTTCAAATGTGACCTCAGACACTTAATAAATCTAGCTGTGTAACCTTGGGCAAGTCACTTAACATCATTGCTTTGCAAAAACAAAACAACAAAAATAAGACTCCAAAAGACTTTCTTTGTTTTTTGTTTTTTCTGGGTGTGGATGACATTTCCCATAACAGGTCCCTCAAGGGTGTCTTTGATCCCTGAACTGTTGAGGGAAGTTTTTATCAACATAGTTGTGTTCACAATGTTCTCCTGATGATTCTGCTCATTGTTCTCAGCATCAATTCATGCAAGCCTTTTCAGATTTTTCTGAAATCTGATCACTCATGATTTCTTACAGAACAATAGTGCTTCATAACATTCACATACCATAACTTATTCAGTCATTCCCCAATTGATGAGAATCCCCTCAACTTCCCCTTCTTTGCCACAATAAAAAGAGCTGCTATAAATATATTTGTACATGTGGGTCTTTTCCCCTTTTTGATGATGTCTTCGGGATATTGATCTAGTAGTGATATTGTTAGACTAAAGGGTATACAAAATATTATTGACCTTTGGGCATAGTTCCAAATTGATCTCCACAAAGGTTGGATTGATTCACATTCCACCAACAATGCATTAGTGCCCTAGTCTTCCTATATCCTCCCCAACATTGATCATTTTCCTTTTTAGTCATTTTAACTAATCTGATAAGGATGAGGTGGTAACTCTGAGTTGTTTAATTTTCATTTCTCTTATCAATAATAATTAGGAGCATTTTATATGACTATAGACATATTTAAGTTCTTCATTTGAAAACTATCTATTCATATCCTTTGACCATATAACAATTGGGGAATTATTTGTCTTCTTATCAGTTTGATTCAATTTATTATATATTTAAGAAATTAGATCTTTATCAGAGAACTTGCAATATTTTTCCATTTTGATTTTCTTCTAATTTTGTTTGCATTTGTTTCGTTTGTGCAAGAGTTTTTTTAATTTCATGTAACTAAAATTATATATTTTATAATCGCAATATGCTCTCTAACTCTTGTTTAGTCATAAATTCTTTATCCATAGATCTTACAAATACATTTTATATAAATCCCTAATTTACTTATGATATCATGCTTTATGTCTAAATCATTTATCCATTTTGATTTTATTTTAATATATGACATGAGATGTTGGTCTTTTCCTATTTTCTACCAAACCACTTTCTAGTTTTCCCGCAATTTTTGTCAAAGGGTGAGTTCTTACCCCCAGAAGATTGAATCTTTGGGTTTATCAAACTAAATTACTATGGTCATTTGCTACTGTGTATTGCATAAACAATCTATTCCATTGATCTGCTGCTCTATTTCTGAGCAGTATTACATTGTTTTAATGATTAGTTTATGATATAGTTTGAGATATGGAAATGCTAAGCCATCTTCTTTAACTTTTTTTATTGATTCTGTTGATATTCTTGCCCTTTTGTTCTTTCAGATGAATTTTGCTACTTCTGTAGTTTTTTTTTTATTTCTATAAAGTAATTATTCAGTGTTTTGATTGGTCTGCCACTGATTAAGTCAATTAACTTTGGAAGAATTGTCATTTTTATTACATTGGCTTAGTCTTTCAATGAGCAATTAATATTTCTCCATTTGTTTAAATGTCTTTATTTCTGTGAAAGTGTTTTGGAATTGTCTTCATTACAATCCCTGGGTTTCTCTTGGCAGCTAGACTCCCAGTTACTTGAAAGAGAATTTCTCTTTTTATCACTTACTGCTGGATTTTGTTAGTAGTATATAGAAATGTTAATGATTTGTGTAGGGTTTTTTTAATATCCTGAAACTTTACTGAAGTTGTTAAAATTAGTTTTTAAGTTGATTTTCTCGGGTTTTCTAAGTATACCATCATATTATTTGCAAAGAGTAATGGTTTTATTTCCTCATTGCCTATTTTTATTCTTTCAATTTCTTTTTCTTGTCTTATTTCCATAGCCAGCAATTCTAGTACAATACTGAATAATCATGGCAATACTGGACATCCTTTTTCATTCCTTACCTTCTTAGGAAGACTTCAAGTTTATCCTCATTACAAATAATGCTTGCATATGGTTTTATAAAAGTAATATTTATCATTTTAAAAAAGACTCTGCTTATTCCTATGTTTTTAATAGGAATAAGTGTTGCATTTTTTTTCTCCAAAGGCCTTTTTCTGAATCTATTGCATGGCCTCATTTCTTGAGAAAACTGCTGTAATTAGTGGCTTCCACTTCCTCTTCTCTCACTCAATTAAAAATCCCCTGTAGCTTTGTTTCCAATCCCACCATTCAACTGAAATGTTTTCTACAAAGTCATCAGTGAACTTCTAATTGACAAATTTAATTGCCTCTTCTTGATCTTCATTTATTTTAACCTTTCTATGTAGTCTTTGATTCTGTTGGTCACCTTCCTCACCTACTTATTTTCTTCCTTCTAAGTTTCTCTCTCCTGATTGTTTGCCTGCCAATTCACTGTTTCTCAGTCATTTTTGCTGGCTGATATAATTCAAAACACCTCTCATATGTCCCCTTCTCTTCATTCACTCTTACTACTACATTATTGTAATAGCCTTCTCATTAGTGTCTCCCCATTGCACTCCATATTCCACTCAGTAAAGAAAGTTCTCTGCCTAAAACCTAGGTATGACAATATTAGCCCTACTCCATAAACTCCAATAATTCCTAGTAACCTCTAGTATCAAATATAAAATTTCCCTATGTTTATTGTTCCTTGAACCCTTTTTCAACACCAAGGTATATAGCAGCAACAACAAAAAATACACTGTTAATCCTTAAGGTGATTTAATATAATCATACTATTAATATCTTCAGTAATTTACTGTTTTAAGGCACTATTAAATGATTTTTAGCACCAAAGCCTTGCACCATAGTGAAGAATCCCTCAGAGGGCTGAACCACTAACCATTGCTTTAGGTCAAAGACCAAATTATTTTAAATCAATAGAATATTAAGATTCAGGGAGACTTTAGAGATCCCTTTTAGGTATTGATGACTATGGGGTATGGGAGAGTCTCATAATTTTTTTTTAGGTTTTTGCAAGGCAAATGGGGTTAAGTGGCTTGTCCAAGGCCACACAATTAGGTGTCTGAAGCCATATTTGAACTCAGGGACTCCTGACTACAGGGCTGGTGCTCTATCCACTGTGCCACCTAGCCAACCCCTCACAATTTCTTATTAGCTTTGACTGGTTAACTCTAATGACTAGAAAAGAAGCCTATTAATTGTAAAAGCTGCATTTCTTTTATAAGGTTTTGATCTCATTTTCATGTGACTCTGAGGCTGTTCCTAATATAAACTATGTCTTAGTTCTTCAGTAATGAAATAGGAATGTCAAAACACCAAATATATAGTAAAATAGGATCATATGATACTTTTCCCCCCTCATATTTATATTAATAATTCAAGTCTCTGTGAGTTCGCTAGTGTGACTATTCATGTCACTCATATAGGATCCATAGTTTGTGACCAAAGAAAATAATCACTTAGTTTGGCTACTGTTGTAGCAAAATAATCCTCAACCTCAGCATTATCCACTTCATTGAATGGTCAATCTTTAAAGCTCTTCCAACTTGATAAGGTCCAGTATTTCTCCACCAACATCCTCCTCCAATGTCTCACTGAATAAGTGATTTTGGGTTTTCAAAGGCTTTGTTTATGGGGAAAAATTCTGGTAGGAGCTCCTGAACTGGAAAAGTTTTTTAAATATGAGTCTGGATGTAAATGGAGACATTGAAAACTAACTGGGCTAATCCTCTCGTTTTATAAATGAAGAAATAAAAACCTAGAGAGTTTAAATGATTGAGCCCAAGTTACACAGGAATTTGAACCCATATCCTCTCACTCCAAAATGAGAATACCCTTTCCATTTATCCACATGATCTCTATTTTATGTCTTCTGTTTAAGCCTATCTAAGATGACCATCACTAGGTTAATGGAGAAGTAATGAACTTTTCAGACACGTCAAGTCATGAATATTCATATACACAAAAGTTATATCTGTAATCTCCATAGGTAGAAAGAATTCTAAATCAAAGAGAAAAGAATATATTGAAGAATAGAGATATAATGCCCTGCCAGATTTTATCAACTTTATCCTCCCCTGGCACGAGAATTTATATCACTTTAATACCTTGGGGAGCTAATGAAGCAAGATCTCATTCAAAGAACACAGTTCTTGGTCTCCTATAGTATTTTAATAGTCTCTTAATTGGTCCCCCCAACACAGCTCTTTCCTCTTTTCTAAAACATCCCTCATAGCATCATAAATCTACAATTGGAGTTTATCTCAGAGACTATCTAGTCCATCTCATTCATTTCACTTTTTCTTTTTCTTTGATATTTATTTAATTAATTTGAGTTTCAGGCTGATTCCTCCCTTCTTCCCAAAGCCATATTAGAGAAGATAAACATCTAATCCAAATACCCATACACACACACACACACACACACACACACACACACGTATATATATATATATATATGTATATATATATATACACACACACATATATATTTATATAAACAGCTCAAAAGGAATCCATCACAGTCATCTACCATAACTTATTCAGTCATTGCCCAATAGATGGACAGTCCTTCTATTTCTAGTTCTTTGTCACCGCAAATATAGCTGTTATAAATATTGTAGAACACATAGGTTCTTTTCTTTTACTCTGATCGCCTTGAGAAACAGATTAAAAGGTGGTATAGCTGGTATATAATTTTATAATTCTTTGGGCACATTCTTTTGCTCTTCAAAAATAGATGGATGGATGAGTTCGCAGTCCCACCAACAGTGTTTTAATGACCAAATTTTTCCATTTGATCCAACAGTTGTAATTTGCCCCTTTTATCATTTTAGACAATCTGATAGGTATGAGATAGTATTTCAAGTTGCTTTAATTTGTATTTTTCTAATCAATAATGACATGGGGCATTTTTATATGATCATATATAACTTTGATTTCTTCTTCTAAAAACTACCTATTCACATCCTTTGACCATTTATTTATTGGGAAATTTGACAGAGTTCTCTATATGGTTTAGATATGACACCTTTATTTGAAAAACTGTCCATCACTCCACTCCTCCAATTTTCTGCTTTCCTTCTAATCTAGGTTACATTGCTTTAATTTGTATAAAGTTTTTTCAATATAATGTAATAAAAATTATCCATCTTAATGTCTCACAATGTTCTCTATCTCTTGTTTACTCACAAATTCTTCTCCTAGCCATAAATCTGATAGCTAATATGTTCCATGTCCTTTTAATTTACTTATTATATCTTCTTTTATATCTAGAAAATATAATTATTTTGATCTCATTTTGGTAAATGATTTAAGATATTGGTTTACAGTTAATGGCAGACTATTTTCTAGCTTTTCCAACAATTTTTGCAATAGTAAATTCTTATTTCAAAATCCTAAATCTTTACATATAAGGTTACTATAATCATTTACTACTATATGTCATGTAACTACTCTATTCTACTGATCCAGCATTTTATTTCTCAGCTACTGACAGATAGTTTTGAACATTACAAATCATTAGTTTTGATATTAAAGTTTAAAATTGTTCAGCTAATACAAGTTAAAATCCTTCCTTTTTATATGTTTTTTTCTTTGATTGCCTTGATAATCTTGAACTTTTGTTCTTCCAAATTAATTTTATTATTTTCTAGTTCGAAAATATATTAGTAATTTAATTGGGATAGTAAGTAGATTAGTCTATGCAGAATTGCTATTTGTTATAGTGAGTGACTTGACCCACCCTTAGTAATGAATATATCTCCAATTATTTAAATCCTGACTTCATTGATATAAAAAGTATTTTATAACTATGTCTGTATAATTCCTGAGTTGTCTTGGCAAGTATAATCTAAGGTATTTTATGTTATCTGTAGTTTTTTAAATGGGGCATCACTCTCTCTTCTTGCAGGGTTTTGTTTGTGATATATATGAATGTTGATGGTTCATATGGGTTAATATTATGTCCTACTACTTTGATAAAAATTATTGTTTCAACTAACTTTTAGTTGAATAGCTAGGATTTTCCAAATATATCATCAAATCATCTTCAAAAAAGAAATAGTTTTATTATCTCATTGCCATTCTGATTTCTTCTATTTTTTTTCTTACTACATTTGCTAACATTTCTAATATAATGGATACTGGTTATAATGGGCATCCATGTTTCACTCCTGATCTTATTGGTAAGGCTTCTAGTTTATCTCTGTTATAGATAATGCTTGCTAATACTTTTAGGTAGATGCTTCTTATCATTTTATGTAATGATCTATCTTCATCTGTTTTCCAATGTTTTAATAAGCCTGAGAGTAGTATTGTGTTAAAAGCTTTTTTCTGTATCTATTGATATAATTCAATGGTTTTTATTAATTTGTTATTGATATAATGTCATCTATGCCATATATGTTGATATTATTGATATTATGTTTTATGTTAATAGTTTTCTTTATGTTTAAACATTCACTTAGTCACAATATTGTGACCAATTTTTGTGATATACTATTGTAGTCTCCTTGTTAGTATTTTATTTAGGTTTTTTAGAATCAATGTTCATTAGTGAAATTGATCTAGGATTTTGGTTTTTTCCTGTTTTTATTCTTCCTGATATCCGTACTTGTTTTATAAATAGGTTTTGTCTTTGCCTATTACTCCAATTAATTTATTTAATATTGGAATGTTTGATAGATTTATAAATCTTTGTCATACTGATGCTTTTTACTTAGCAAGGTCATTTATGACCTGTTCCATTTCTTTTTCTAAAACATTCTATTTTTTCTTCTTCTTCTGATAGTCTGGAAAGTTTATTTTTTTATAAGTGTTCTTCCATTTCACTCAAATTGTTAAATCTATTGGCATATAATTGGACAAAAATGATTCCTAAATAATTGCTTTAATTTAAGTTTTATTAATGTTATATTCACCCTTTTAATTTTTGATGTTAATGATATGGTTTTCTTCTCCTTTTTAAAATCATAATAACCAATGGTTTGTCTATTTTATTGATTTTTTTTCATAAAATCAACACCTAGTTTTTCATTTATTAATTTGATTATTTTCTTACAATCATTCCACTCATTTTAAAAATCAAAAAACTGAGTTCCAAAGAGATTAAGTAATTTACTCAAGTCAGGATTTGAACTGAAGTTCTCAGTCTTTAGGGTTACACCTTTATTCCCCATTTTACAATACACTGACTCCAAGGTCGATAACTTTATCTCTCTAAGCTATAGGTCTGACCATGTAACTCACATACTCAAGTCCTTCAAGGGCTTCCAAAGGTCTCTTAGATGAAAAAAGAGCTCTTCAGTCTAGCAATGAAAGAGCTCAACAAATTGGTTCTAAACTACTTTGCCAATCTTATTTTCACCTTAGTATCCTCCACACATTTTGGTTCTGATTCAATAAGACAGATGATCCCAAACTCATTATCTTATCATCCCTTTATCTTCATTTGTACAAATTCCTCCTATCTGGAATGTCATCTTTCCTCTTCTTTTTTCAACAAGAATCTTTATCTTTCTTTAAGTCTCTGCTCATATTATTTCTTCTTTGTAGCTTTCTCTGATTCACTCACTTAAAAGTATTCTCTTCCTCCTCAGATGTTGGTAGAACTCATCCTCAGAATTTCTCTTTTCCACAAGACATTGTATCATTGCCACCACCAAGCCGAATGCAAGCTACAGGCAAAGAACCCTGTCCCTGATTCCCTCCGCCTACCTCCCTCTCTCCCTCCCTTACTCCCTTTTTCCCTCTCTTCCTCTCTCCCTCTCCCTCTCTTACCTTCTCCCTCTCTCTTCCGCCCCTTTCACTCTCTCTCCCCCCTCACTCTTTCTCTCTCTCACTTTTCCCCCATTCCCTCCTATATTTTTAATCATTACATATAGAACAAGTTGAGTACATTTTTGTTGAATGAATAGCAGCTATCAAATTTTCTTAGTATCAGTAGGATAAGAAAATACTAAGACTAACCATATTTTGTTTATGAATTGTTTCAAGATCACTGAATCTTAAATACTTTAAGATTCATCTGATTTCACCTCTCTCATTTTAAAGATAAAGATACATAGGCCTAGAAAGTAGGTTTAGTGACTTATCAAATGACACAGCAATTTCACTGCAAACTTAGGTTGGATTCAGAGGCAGATTATCTTCAAATCTAGTGCTCTTTTAGGAGACTATTCCTATGAAAATCTAACTGACATATTCACATTAAGGAATTAAAAAAACTTATTTTTAACCCTTCATATAGATTTCTTAGAGTCTAGGATCTTGGATTAGTTTAAAGACAAAAACTTGATTTCTTCTGCTCAACTGCTATTATAAACAATGATCAAAAGGACTAGTGAATAAATGCAATTTATTCACTAGAAAATGCCTGTGATTTACAGGGGGACATTCAACCTCCCTGCTCCCCCTTGGCGTTTTGAAATCTTTTTGGTCTGTAATTCACTGGCACATTGGGGAGTGCTGATGAATCATAACATTTTGAGGCCTCAAAGAAAAGAAGAGGAAAAGAAAGGAAGAAGGAAACAGCAAAGACTCAGTGTTCTCTAGTTTAATACATGTTTTCATTGCTATGTGATGGGCCGAGGCTTCATGAATAGCCACAATTTACTTATCTTTTGGATGGATGATTTTAAATACACATTGGAGAAGGCTCTTGTGCAATTGGCCATTTTAAAAATAAGGCAGAATATCAGCATCTTTGGTAGAGGGAGCTCTATCAACTTCTCTCCTGTTGTCTAATGCCTGGTCAGTGCCTTCTAAAGCACTTTTATTTTGTTAGTTTTGTTTTTTTTATTCTTTTAACTCATCAAAATACTCTTGTTTCAATATTTTATTTAAAGATCCTCAAGAAATAGGTAACATTAGTCTGTAAGTATGAGAGTATGTGAGGCAGGAATGAGAGTGGAGGTTATGTTTCAAAACTCTCAAACCACTTATTTTTTTGTATTGAAACTTGCTATATCTCATAAACACTTATTAATCACCTCCTCTGTGAATTGCACTGTATAAAAGTGTCAAAGAAGTTCCAAATTTAGATAAGACATAGTCCCTGCTGCCATCGAATTTAGGTCCAATGAAACTAGCAAAGTCCTCTGAGATTTTAGAGAAATTAAATTTAATTCAAAATACATTTAACAAATGTTTACTGTGTGCAAGGTTGCTGAGAAAACAAAAATATAGTTGCCAGTACTCTTCTACATTGGCTAAATCACTGAACTTCTCAGGGATTTAATTTTTTCATTCTATAAAATAAGAGATTTTACTACATTATCTCTAAGGTTCTTCCAAACTCAGACTTTCTATGATTCTGAGATCTAATTCAGGGGAAAGAAAGATATAGAAAATAAGTGTAACATAAAGAAGAAAAGAGTGAACTGTAAATATGTGATCCAAGTCAAGTTTTATGAGAAATGTGAGAGAAATCAATTTCAGTTTGCTAAGTTTTTGGAAGGATTGTTAAAATGGGTGGTACTGGTACCTAACCTTTTTATTTTTTTAGGTTTTTTGCAAGCCAAATGGGGTTAAGTGGCTTGCCCAAGGCCACACAGCTAGGTAATTATTAAGTGTCTGAGATCAGATTTGAACCCAGGTACTCCTGACTCCAGGGCCGGTGCTTTATCCACTAAGCCACCTAGCTGCCCCTGACCTGGTTTTTTTTTTTGAAGGAAAAAACTTTATTAGACATATTGGGATACAAATGAAAGAAGGAATCAATTTTAGACATGGAAAGATACCATAAGTATGGAATATAAATGAAGTTTAGCTGAAAGAGATTAGGGGACAGTATAAAATAATATAGGAAGGCAGGTAGGTGTTAGATAGAGGTGGATCTTGAAATGATAGAAACAGGATCTTAAAATGTATTACACAGAATAAATCTTAAAGGAAAATACTAATTCCCTAACTGAATTTGCTCTTACTCTTACTAAATTTGAAGTCTTCAATGTTGCTGCTAAAGGATAGGGCTAGAACAACTAGAAGTAGCTTGAGGACTACTTAATCTGAGCCTCATAGGGGACATCATCACACACTCAGTATCTGGACTTCAGATCTGCAAGTTTAGAAACTGGATTTTGTCAGCCTATCCAAAGATGGTCAGGCTTGAGAACTGATTTAGTTTTTGTTTTTTCTTGTTTTGTTTTGTTTTTGCAAGGCAATGGGGTTAAGTGACTTGCCCAAGGTCACACAGCTAGGTAATTGTTAAGTGTCTGAGATTGGATTTGAACTTAGGTCCTCCTGACTCCTGGGTCCAGCTCTATCCACTATGTCACCTAGTTGCCCTGAGAACTGATTTATAGCAAATTGTTAGTCAGTAATCAGTCAACAAGTATTTATTAAACTTTATTATGTACCAGGGACTATGCTAAGACAGGGATATAAAAAAAGGCAAAAGCACAGTCCATACTTTCAGGGAGCTTCCATTCTAATGGGAGACAGCATGCAAGTAACTGTACATCCAAGATATATGTAGTCAAATAGAAATCAAATCTAGAAGGACTTTGGAGGGAGAGAGGGAAAGAAAGGCTGGAGATACTCCTGAAGGCCAATGTTTTTATTTATAATACCAGACATATCTGGTAAAGTCACCAATCATTTGCACAGGGCATTTTTTCTAGTGAAAAGAATGCTGGACTTGGAATCTGGATTCATGTTCCATCTGCTACCATTGCCAGCTGCTATTCCACTTACTACTTATGTGACCTTGAGCAAGACAGTTCCCTTCTCTGTACCTCAGTTTCCTTATCTGAAAAAATGAGCAGATTGGTCTAGATGGGTTTTACAGTCCTTTTCTGCTCTAAACGCTAAAGGAGAGAGAATTATTTTATCATTTCCAACTTCATAGATCTGTTGCAAAGAAAGCACATTGTTACCCTTCAAATGACATAGAAATTGAGTTTTGCTTGTTATTGTTACTGTGTTTAAAATGAGAATGTTGTTTCATGAATATAATAATAGAGTAGGGACCTTTCTATTTTTCTGGGATACTTACATCATCATCATCATGGTAGCCTAACTAATTACCTTTTTTTTCCACTGGGATTTACTGTTGGGGAAAAAAATTGGTAAACTTGTTAAATGGGGTCAAATCAGTCTATAAAAGGTAAAAAAATCACTGTTTTTCTGTGACCCATCCAACCAATTCTCTGTCTTCAAATCTAGTGCTCTCTTAGGAGAAGAGAATGGAAGTTAGCTGTATTCATTACCTGTATTCATGTGAATCCTAAGGGGAATTGGCATAAAGGTGCAGGAGAAGGCTTTGACTTGACAATTGATGAAAGCTTGGGAGTTTGTATATATTATTTATCACTAGCTGTCTAGAGTCTAACTCTTGGTTCCACCCATTTTTCAAGTTGTAGAAGGGTGGAAGTGGGGAGGAACTCAGCATTTGGGTTACAGTTAACTTGTTTTGCAGGATAATAATAATGATTCAAGTTTAGAACACTGTAAGGTTTTTGGTTTTTTTTAGTTTTTTTTGCAAGGCAATGGGGTTAAGTGGCTTGCCCAAAGTCACACAGCTAGGTAATTATTAAGTGTCTGAGATTGGATTTGAACTCAGGTACTCCTGACTCCAGGACCAGTGCTCTATCCACTGTGCCACCTAGCTGTCCCTACCGTAAGGTTTTGAAAACATTTTTCTCAAAATAAATATTAGCCTCATAAGTATTGAAGAAGAGTAAACTAAGAGACAAGGAGAGGTGAAGTTATTTGCTCAGTCACACAACTAATTAGCATCAACCCTTCAAGTATTTACCAAATTTCCCCATATATCAGACATACATGCCATTTTCTGAAAAATGTGGGGTCTAAAAACTGGGAGCATCTTATACAGAAGTTGTAGTTTTTTTTTACTTGCATTTCCTGCTTTTTTGTGTTTGTTGTCTTTTTTGCTCTCATTGTTTTGCATTTGTTACCCAGGATATTAGGTTACATTTTGCCACATTCTGCCCAGAAAAGATTTTCCTACAGCAATGAATTCAAGTGCAAAGTGATCCAGTTTACAAAAGTGAATGGAAATCATGCTGCTGAGTATAAATTTGGTCCTCCTCCAACTGAGAATTTAATCCAAGAAAAAACCCTACTGAGAACGCCACAGCAGAAGAAGGCCATGAGAGACAAGTGAGCCAAATGGTCTGATTTAGAGAGGGAATTGAAGAGATGGGTTGAAGACCAAAGGGCAATTGGAATTCCTGTGTCCACAAAAATGGTTCAGCAGGAGGCAAGAAGAACTGATGATGAAAAAGAAGTGACTAATTTCAAAGGAGGACACAATTGGCTTCAGGTTCATGAAACAGAATGGACTAAGCATGTGTTCATGCACCAGACTTGCCCAGAGAGTGCTTGTGGTCAACCACAGACCAGAGCACAGGCAGGAGAGTAGTCACAACCTCTACTGAGACTGTGATTTGTCATCAAACACAGATGAAAACAAGCTAGTGGATGAGAGTTTTGGCAGTGATGAGGAGTTGTATGAATTTTATGATGAATAAAATGAGTTCAATAACTTTATGTAATACATTTTTTCTCAAATTTCAGACCCCCAAATTAAGATGCACCTTATACATGGGGAAATACAGTAAGTCAATTCAACGATTGTCTGGTTGAATCCTGCTAAAGGTCCCTGGTCATTTGTTTCTTTTATCAATGTACGTATAGACAGGGTTTGGAAAAAGCACCAAATTGAGAATCAGAAGGTGATTTTTATACTTTGCTCAAACATTTATTGTGTGATGATGGAAAAGTCAATTTCCTTTTCTGATCTTCAGTCTTCTGTAAAATGAAATCAGTGAACTATGGGTAACTGGCTAACAGATATTAATAGCTTTCAAAATAGTCATAATCTATAAACAAACACTTAAAAATAATTCAGACACAAAGAATAGAAATGCAAATGAAAACTATTGCAATGTTTCACCTCTCGCCCAGCAAATGGGCAAAGAAAATTAAGTCAGTGATGGAGGGACTGTGGCAAGCAAAGCATACTAATATACTATGGATGGATCTGTGAATTAATCCAACCATTCCATATAGCAATTTAGATTTATACAACAACAACAAAAATACTAAATTATTCATACTCTTTGACAGCAATCCAACTAGTAAGTATGTAAAGAGGAGAAGGAAGTAGAGAAGAAAAAGAATAAGGAAAAGCAGCAGCAACAGTAAAACCTAGCATTTAAAAAGAGCTATAAAGTTTATGAAACATTTTATATGTTATCTCATTTAATCCTTATAACAATCCTGGGAGGTGGGTGCTGTCATTATCCACATGTTAGAGGAGAGGAAACTTTGGCTGAAGAAAGTTAAGTGACTTGCCCAGAGGTCCACAGGTATTGGGCAAGTACCTGAAGCAGAATTCAAATTTAGATCTTTCTGGTTCTAAGTTAAAGATCTATAAACTTTGCCATCTAGCTTCAGAGAACCATAAGAAGTCAGGCAGAAACAATGATGCAGTAAGTAGTACACTATCCATAGTAACAAAGAACTAGATACAGATTATCCATAGATTAAGGGAATGGCCAAAAAAGGAGGAAAGTAACAAAACATTATTGTATAGTAATAAAAGAGGAATATTAAGGAATTCCAAAACCATGGGAAGATGCATTCAATAAAAAACAAAATAAACAGAACCAAGAGAATAATATATACAATGAACATTACATTGTTAATAAAAAAGATCAGAAAAAGAAATTTGTATTCTGAATTGTCCCAAAGATCAGATAATAAGATATACCTTCCTCTTTTCAAAATTTTACATGTATTATCCTACACTATGTCAATTGCTTTTGCTTAACTTTTTTCTTTGTTGCAGACAAAAATTGAGAAGATGTATATCCAGAAATAATCATGAGATGAAAATAAGTCATAAAAAACTAAATTATTTTATAATTTTTTTAAAAAATTGAGATGAAATAAAATAAGGGGATTAGCTTAAGAGTTTAAATTCCTTTCCATTTCTGATGTTCTATTCATCTATGATTCAAGATGAGAAAACATAGTCAAAACCAAACATACTCTATTACAAAGTGTTCTTTGTCCATTTATTTTGACATGAGTGGCTTAGTTTTAATTTATGATCATATTTCATAACATACTAGTAAATGGTTTGTCTGTAATATTATGTTTAAAAATGAAGTCTTAGTAATAGGAAACCTTACCTTGCCCTTTATTATTAAAAACTGAACCGATAAGTGCCATGAGATTTCCTGACATTGGCTGCTGAATTTTACAACCTGAGAAGTAGTAATGGATGAATTGTTGATGTTCTTTCACTGTATGATGGTCATTAATCCGAATGTGCTTACCTAGTGCCCAGCACTCTACTAGCTGCTCTACTCTGCTATTTTCCAGTTATATGATTTAGGAAACTGACTTGCCCTTTCTGAGCTTCCATTTCCTCCTTTATAAATTGAAGGGGCTAACTAAATGATTTCTAAGCTTTCTCAAGCTCCTAAGATCCTAAGAAGTGCCAAAAGAAGCATAGCACAATCCCCCTGCCCACAGAAATCTTCCAGTTCTTTTCTCTGCCAACTCTAAAATCTTATAGATCAAAATCATCTTGTAAATAACCAGGTTTTTCTTTTTTTTGCCCTTATGATAATAACAATAATAATAGTTTGCATTTCTATAGCACTTCAGGATTTACAAATCACTCTCTTCAAAACAATCTTCTGAGACAGCTTATGTCTAATTACAATTAGAAAAAATGAAACCTAGAGAGAGACCATAAGATTTAGCTCTGGCAGGGATTTTGGGGATAGAGTCTAATCTCCTAATTTTAACAAATGAGGACATTAGGCACAGAGCAGTTAAATGACTTGCTTAAGGTAAAACAGATATTTGAATACACAGCTGAAATTTCTATGTTGAGATTTGATTTTAATATCAGAGAAATTATCTACATCACAAAATCTGTCTCGATCACTCCTGTCTTAGCCATGAATAGGTCTTAAAGAAATTTAGCATGACTTTATCAAGGCATGGAATATAGTTCAGTTTTCTATCAAAAAATGGCATTGTAGAAAAAATGCTGAATCTGAAAACAGGATTTAGGTTCAAATTTAGAGCCTATCATTTATTATCTATCTGATTTGGGGCAAGTGACTTTAACCTGTCCAAGTCTCAGTTTCATCTTACATGAAATTTATTATCATATTTGTGTGTGTGTGAATGTGTGTGTGTGTGTGTGTGTGTATGTGAGGATGAGAGGAGGGTGTACTGAACGACTTAATATTCCATTCCAGCTCTAAAAGTTATGATGCTATGATTCCAAGATATACTTTAAGGTTCTAGGATTCTCCCATTAACATTAATGGTCTACTTCCTTCTGAGTCTTAACTCTTTGTCACAGTACTGTTATTGACCTTACTAATTCTTGCAAGGAAAAATGTCTTACAGTCATATCCAATTAGTCTGTGGTTTGGTGAAAAAACCAAAGTCAGCAAAGGATAAGTGCCCCCAACCCATTTTCCCATTTCAAATTCATTGGAATTTGGACTTGAGCTCTAGCTATAAGCCTGAGACTTCAGGCTTCCCCTGCCCCTTTCCACTTAGGTCTTAGTTTTGTATCCCGGGGAATAGCCAAGTATGGAATGTAACTCTTATAAAAACATATATCCTGAACTATCTTTTACAATTTCATAACACAATCCCTTCCTTTTCTTTACATTAGAGATCATATTCTATTGGTTGGCTCCCTCCCCCCCCCCCCCCAATTCATTTTCTTTTGGGCAATACTTCTTACTGTGGATCAAAAAAAAAAAAAGCCAGTCAAAAAGCCTGAAAGAATGTCCCAGCAACACCATATAGAGGTTATAGAAAAATATATTAGTATCATTTACTAGATTTAGAGATTTCCTAATGAAGTTTACATGTCAACTATTGATGTAGGGAAAATGTACCATTCCTAGGTATTTTCTTGCCATTTCAGTGACCATTTTGAAGTTTCATACATACTCATAAATTCTTAGAATTAAGATTTAAAAAAAAAAACTAGTTCATAAAAAAATTTAAAAAATAAAAAAAGTTCATTGTAAAAAGAAAAAACTAGTTCAGAGAGTACCGGCCCTGGAGTCAGGAGTACCTGGGTTCAAATCCAACCTCGGACACTTAATAATTACAGAGCTGTGTGGCCTTGGGCAAGCCACTTAACCCCATTGCCTTGCAAAAAAAAACCCAACAAAACTAGTTCAGTTCACAGAAGAAACTGAGGCAAAGAGGGAAAGGGATTTAACAATGGAGAATAAAGAAAGGATCAATTGATCCTCCCAATTCAAAACCAATGCTATTTCCACCTCACCCACCATGTAGTCACCATCAATTTCCCTGTCTTGCAATAGAAAGAAAGAAGTTCGAGTTAGAAGGCCTGGACTTTGCCCGATTACTTCAGCAAATCATTTAACATTTCTTGACTTCAGTTTCTAAATTTGTAAAATGAAAGGATTAGGTTCTATGATTTCTAAAGGCAAGTTCTAAATCTATAGCCTCCCATCTTTGAAAGCTCCATACAATTATTTTCATAATTTCAATAGAAATATCTAAAACAAAGATACCAAATTATCCCTATTCCCCTCCCCCACAGTGACCAGAACTGATTTATTTTTGAAGCTACTGGGGGAAGCCAAAGACAGCAGTTATCAGGGTACATAATAATTTGTTAAATGACTGAATCCCAGATTATCTCCTTTCTGAGTGAGGAAGCTCTTCTATGAGCCTAAACATTTCTTTACACAGATATAGAAGGTGCCAGATTTGTGTTCATGTGAGTCCTACACAACTTAAAATGTTAGTGACAGAAGAAAAGGGGGAGGAAAAGAGGATTGATTTCACTCACTACCCAGTGAAAGTAAAACCACATAAAAAGCTCTTCCAACATCCTCTAAGTCAATACAGGTACCTTTACCCTCAGCAAATCTGACATTGACTGGAAAGGTCTCTTTAATGCTTTCTTACTTGCTTTACCTCCTTACATTGGGTGCTGAGGTGTAAGTTTAATTATTAAAAAGCCTTCCCGGTTGTAAGGTTTCCAGTTCAGTTCCTTTACTGGGTAAATCCCTTAAACGTGTTGTCATTCCTTATTTATTGATTGCAGGTATTTGGGGTGTAATTGAGCAAGGCGGTCGTGGCCCAGGGCAAAAAGTGGCGCTACATGAGCAATTAAATCTGATTAGACAGAGGCCTTTAAGATCCAGCTGGGTGATTGATAACCGAGACCAACATTCCTCAATTGACTTGCTACATCAAAAAGGAAAAGGGCTAAGCCGAGAAATGCTTGGGTCCAACATGAGAAATAGCAATGCAGTTCTGCAGATTAGACTTGTAAAGGAGATGAATTAAAAAGGGGGATGGGAGAAA